>NC_056729.1:1354166731-1354466731 GCF_019279795.1 Protopterus annectens | reverse complement strand
CTATTGAACACAAGGAAATGTGGACATTGTCACCAATGCCAGTACACAGCCACCTGTTATAAAGGCTCTTTGTTGAACAAAATTGTTGTTATAATGATGTTTGGTATATACAACCATGCAACAATGGTCTCTCTTTTTATCTATAAGATTTTTATCCACTGTGCCTGTCAGAGATGAAACTGAAGCCTTGACTTCCCATTTTTTCCCAACTCTGTCAGGAGCTCTGGTGTCCCTTTTTTTCCTTCTAAGGTAAAAGTGACAGGAAGCAATTCAGGTAAGAGCTATCTAGGACATAGACCTTATATAGGCAGCCTTAAGGAGAGCTTGGTGTATGATCATAACTCCTCCAATTCATGATGAAGTGAGCACCTGCATCCCCGCAGAGACTGCAGATGCCCTTTGACAAGAGTGTGCATGCTCTCTCACACACACACACAGTCCTGCAAAGGGCTATTATCACCAGTTTAGTTGGTCATGGCCATACCTCCCCTAGCCCATGGTTTGCTTTGTGCATGACATTCCCTCCTCAGCTCTGGGGTAACAAATCCCATAGACTTAAAACCATCAAGTCCCTCCTCCATTTAGGCAGGCCAACAAAGGCCACACCTCTACTACCACCTCCCTAGCTCTTCCAGAATCCAGGCTACTATTCAAACTTGAGTTATGTAGGTTGCAGCCAGATCTTTATCCCTCTAGGCTGCAGAAGAAGGAGTGAACCAGATTATCTCTGACTATTTTTCTAACACAACCCTGGATATAAGAACAAGGGTAAATACTATGTATAAGGACAGGTAAGAGAACACCTGAAGAAACTTAAAAAGGAAATACAAACACCTCCCTGTGTCTGACCATTAGGATTAAACCTCAGACCCTGAAGCTGTGAGGCAAAGGTGTTAATCACCAGGGTGTTATGTATGAATTAAATAGGCAACTGAGGCACCATTTGTGCAGTCCTTGAGTGGGCTTTGTCATACCTTCCAGAGACATAACAAAGGTAGATTACCAGCCAGTAGGTTTTGGGTGTGTGTTTGTGTGTGTGTGTGTGTGAGTGTGTGTGTGTGTGTGTGTGTGTGTGTGTGTGTGTGTGTGTGTGTGTGTGTGTGTGTGTGTGTGTGTGTGTGTGTGTGTGTGTGTGTGTGTGTGTGTGTGTGTGTGTGTGTGTGTTTGTGTGTGCGTATGTTTGCAAGTGTCTGTGTGTGCGTGTGTGTGTGTGTGTGTGTGTGTGTGTGTGTGTTTGTGTGTGTGTGTGTGTGTGTGTGTTTGCACATGCGCATGCATGTGTACATCCAGTAGTGACATGACATTCCATGTAGGATTGTTTCTCTGCAGTATGCCAGTTGTCTGCCAGGAAAGGTGGCTCAGACTCCCCTGCTACTAATAGTTTTCATCATTTCTAGAGTATAGCATATAGGAGGCTAAAGGTCAAATCTGAGTAAGACCATTTAGAATAATGGAAGACATGATCCCAAATAAATGCTTGCAAACATTCTACCAAAATCCATTTACTAGAAAATAATTTATCTGATGTGTTTTAAGTCTCAGAAGGAAAAAACACCTACAAGAATGCATGGATCATGCCATCCCAAGCAAAACCAAGACTCGCTCCTCCAAGAAAAGGAAACCAGTCTGGTGGACTCCTGCCATAAACAAGCTATACAATAGAAGGAGGAAACTAGTACAGAAAAGAGTAAAATCCCAAGAAGGGAAGACATCCCTGATCAGTATCAGCAAGAAACTACGATCGCTCATAAAATCATCCAAGGCGAGCTTTGAAAGAAAAATTGCCAAGGACTCCAAAGATAACCACAAGGCATTCTTTAGCTATGTCAAGAATCTAAGTGGCAATGCTCAGATCTGCTCGGAGCTGGTGCAGAATTGCACAAAATACACTGAACTGACCGATATACCCAACATCCTGGCAGATAGGTTCAGCACAAACGTCACCCCCCACTCACCCCCAAAAGGGCCCATAACCGGGTCTACTTCACTTCACTGACACACCACAAAGCCAAAACCCAAAACACAGAGACCAAAAGAACGAAAACACAAAATACTGACAACTCACAAAACCGAACACCATAACACCAACACCCAAAACACAAACACACAAAACATAAACTACACATTACACACAACTATATATGCACTAACCTTAACCCTAACCCTAAGGTCCGACACTACCGCACACTTACCCTACCCGCACCCTAACCCTAACTCACTTAACACACACCCCTAAACCTAAAGTCCGTCACTATTGCACACTTACCCTACCTGCACCCTAACCCTAACTCACTTAACCCACCCTTAAACATAAAGTCCGTCACTATCGCACACTCACCCTACCCGGACCCTAACCCTAACTCACTTAACCCGCCCCTAAAACTACAGTCCTTCACTATCACACACTTACCTTACCCACACCCTAACCCTAAGTCTGACACTACCGCACACTCACCTTTCCCGCACCCCAACCCTAAATCCCTCACTATCGTACACTTACCGAGTCGCACTCACACATTGCCCATGTCAATGTTTTGGCTGTCGGGATTTCACCTTGTCGATCATCTGTGTCGTTGGCCTTTTGGTCTTGGTGTTTTGGGTGTCAGCTTTGTGGCATGTCGGTGAAGTGAAGTAGACCCCCATAACCATACCAGAAGAATGTAGAGTCCCTGAAATCACAGACACTCAGGTTAAAACATCCCTCTCCAAAGCCAAAAACACAGCATCAGTGGGACCAGATGGTGTCCCAGGCTGCATCCTACACGAGCTCAAAGACGAACTAACCGCTCACCTAAACACACTGTTCAAACTCTGCCTCTCCACAGGCTGCATACCCATAGAGTGTCGCAAAGCAATGGTTATTCCTCTCCACAAAGGTGGAGCCACAGCAGACCCCAGGAACTATTGCTCTATAAGTTTGACTAGCTTGGTCTGTAAGGCTATGGAGTGCATCATCATTGAACTCATTAACAGAGACATTGGGAACGTCCAAACACTGGACCCTACCCAGTTCGGCTTTGTTAAGGGCAGATCATGCCTCCTAAACCTGGTGGACTTCTTTGAGACAGTTACCAAGGATATAGATGAGGGAAAGGTGGTATACACAGCCTATCTAGACCTCGCTAAGGCCTTCAACACCATTCCCCATTCTGGTATTATAGACAAGCTCAGCAACCTGAACATAAGCCCCTGTGTCACAAGATGGGGTGCCAACTGTCTCACGGACAGAACCCACATGGTGAGAGTTGTGGGAGCTAGGTCTGACTCTAAACTGGTTACAAGTGGCATTCCCCAGGGCTCAGTCCTAGGACCCCTCCTGTTCAGCATATACTTCTCAGAGGTATAGGCAAACACAGAAGGACTATGGCTGACCAAGTTCGCAGACAACTGCAAACTAGGGGCTATAACTGACTCTCCGGCTGACACAGACATCTTCCAAAAGGGTCTCACTGAGACAGATTCCTGGTGTCAAAATCATGGCCTCAAGCTAAATGCCAAAAAGTTCATAGTCATCCCCTTTGGAAAAAACAAAGTACCCACAAACTACCACATAGGTGATAGTCCCCTAAATATGGAAGATGTAATAAGGGATTTGGGGACCCAAGTAGATAGTAATCTCATTTTTGATAATCACATTGCCAAAGTGGTTAGAAAATCCTTCTACGTGGCCCACCTAATCACAAAAGGGTTCGCATCCAGATCAAAAGAGGTCATTGTGCCCCTCTACTCATCACTCATCAGACCCATCATAGAGTATAACTCCCCATTTGGGATGTACCTTACAAGACACCTGCAACAGCTGGAAAGACCACAGAAGTACCTCACCAAGAGGATCACTGGCCTCAAACAGATGCCCTATGCAGCTCGACTGAAGAAACTCCAGCTGTACTCGGTTGCATACTGCCTACTCAGAAGTGATCTCTGCCTGACATACAAGGCCATGTCCAACCCAGAATTGATGGACATGCTCCACCTAAAGAAAACCTTATCCCCTCGAGCCACAAGCTCTAGGGATCTAAACCTCACCACAGCAATAAATAGGAAGCGCTGGAGGGATAGATTCCTGTCCCAGAGATTTCCCATGCTTTGGAACAAGATTCCAATCTACATTAGGCAGAGCTCCTCACTAACACTGTTCAAAAGAAACCTTGACGAGTGGATGGGAAACAGAAAGTTTACCCCGGGGATCACTTCAGTGGCTCTGCTGGACAGAGGCACAGGGAACTAATCTAAGCAGTGGTGAAAGACAACACATTCTGGCTAGGTTTATAAATGCCTTTGGGCAGATAGCCTAGTACCTACCTATGAACCTATGAACCTATGCTCCAGTTCCCTGCTATTGTCAGTTACTTTTCAGAAAAGTATTTATTTGTGAATCATCAATAGCAGTGCAATAAGAGACATAAACTAACTATGGTTAATTGAAAGAATCAGATATTTTCCTTGATGTATTTGGGTCATATCCTTGAACATTTTGCTCCTTGGATTAGAGCTATTATGGCAAAGATTAGCATAAGCCCTGATCAATTCATAGCTGCCAGTATTTATGTATGTATATATGTATGTAGTGTTACACAATTGTGTAGCCATGCTACTCTAAGAGCAGAGTACAAATACAAATGAACTCCCACCATGGTCATACATGTTTCAAGGACAATGCAGAGATGGGCTACATAAGTTACAAAACCAGACCTATATACCAAAGACTGGTGTGTTGCATTTGACCATTCCGGTCTGCTTTCCACTCTGATAAATTGCTGAAGTACTTGATCTGGAATAAAAAAAAACTAATTTCTACAGTAGGAAAATTCATCCTAGTAATAGAGTTCCCTGTGGAATCAGAACAACACATGTTCCTGCCCCTACACAAAGATGCCATAAACCAATGAGACATGCACAAGCAACACAATCTTTTATTTACCAGACTATGATAATGACCCTAACACTGCCATCATGCCTAATTCTTTATGAAATGCAGTTTGGTATCGTGGAGGAGCCCAGTGTAATGAGGAATAGATAGTTCATAAGGCATGTTCCTTACCGTGCTGTGTTCTGTTGTGATAAAGTGTCAGAAGTGCAACACACATCCTGGAATACTTGTACTATGGAAGAGCATAGTACACATCATGTATTGAGCACCATTTACAAAACCAGACATTCCTTTAAATATTGGAATTCCATATCATGGACCCATGCCTATAATTTGTAGTACAGAATGTTAGCATAATAAGCATAGCGTGCAGAATGTGTATACATATCAATGCACAATGTTTATGTTTCCCAGGGCATGTATCTACCTACAAGGCAAAGGAGGTGGCTGTCTTAGACAGGCAGAAGATGTCTGAGGCACAATCGGTACATGCCAATGTTGCAGGTAAAGCTACGAGGATATTGTAGTTTCATAAATGAATGAATGCCAATACTGCATCTTGTGGTCAAGGGTGAAGAGCTGAAGTGTTGTGTGTGGTGATTAAGTGTAGCAAGGTGATTGTTACATTTGTAGAAAATAATTTGCTACAGTTGCAGAGTGCAGTTGAGAAGAAGAGTTATTTTTTTCCTTCTAAACTTTTAGTTGAGTAGTGCACCACTTTGACAATTGAACTGGGCTGAAGATGGCCAAGCTATGGTTCTGACCTGCATATTCTGTACAGAAGTCATAATGTTTATACAGTGGTATTTAAGTGATTGCACAAGTCATTTATTTTTGAAATAAAACCATTTTGTCTGGGGTTCATAAAGTGCTACCTTGAACAATTATACATAAATGGGTAGAAAACCATTGGTAGATGCTTTTTCTTATTCCGAGACAGAACCACCATGCTGGTTGTGCATGGTGGGTAGAATTGCAGTAAGAGATTGTCTCCATAGTTATGCTACATGGTAATGAGGAGAAAGCTATTCTAGTTAGCCATGTGTTCTCCCCAGAAAGTCCTGCAGGAAGGGGATTTACATATCTGAGTGATTTGGTTGTACAACTTACATAACTAACTATGTTAATTAACATGGCCAAAATAGGTTTGAGTGTGTGTGTGTGTGTGTGTGTGTGTGTGTGTGTGTGTGTGTGTGTGTGTGTGTGTGTGTGTGTGTGTGTGTGTGTGTGTGTGTGTGTGCGTGAGTGTGTGTGTAAGGGGTTGCGCTGGACAAACTCTGAATTACTGAGGAGATATCACTAGCCGAAACAAGGGACATTTTTTTAAATATTAGTCTAAGTGACAAATAGTAATTCAATACAGTTTGCAATGATATGCATTTTCTAAACAATATGAAGTATGAAACGCTGATGTCTAACATTACTGACTGTAATTCTTAGTGATGAATTAACATGGGACAGGACAAAAATAAAAGATAAAATCAGGGATGTTCTGTAAAATCAGTGGCAGCTGAAAGATATAGGAATGTGTTTGTGTGTGTATTTGCATGCGCACATGTGTGTGTGTATATGTGGGTGTGTGCGTATATATGCACATGTGTGTTTGGGTGTATGTGAGGGTGATCAAGTTGGTGGGGTTTCACGTTCAGCGAGTGTCTGTGTACATTTGTATGAATGTCTGCATGTGTGTGTGTGTGTTTGTGTGTGTGTGTGTGTGTGTGTGTGTGTGTGTGTGTGTGTGTGTGTGTGTGTGTGTGTGTGTGTGTTGGAGAGTGAATGAGGGTGGTACCTGTGTCAAGTCATGCCTGAGCCGCCCATGGTATCATCCCTGACAAGTGTTGTTTAGCACTGGCAGTACATACATTTGATTCAGGGGTGGGTAAGGCCATTCTCTAACCAAGTGGGCTAGGTTAATTTGAGCACAGAAAGGGAAATTGGCTAAGCTTAAAATGGCCGACCAGGGAAGCTAGCTTAGTACTTACTTATGAACCTATAAACCTATGTGTATATTAGCCGATAATTAGCTTTTCCTCATTTGGGATAAGCATGACTGAATAACATTTCCCATGATCGCAGAAACTGCTAATTTTGACTGCTGCCATTTGCATGAGTGCAGCAAAAGTTTTCTATATCCCAGCCTTTAAACAACATTTAAAATTCATCCTAACTCAAATGTGTTTTCTTTTCTGGGGAGATATGAAAACAGGATTATAAAAGTTAATGCATTTTAAAGAGCTTCTATATTTTCAGTAAACTGGTAAGCCCTTTCATACTCGGTGAAAACATTTTAAGGTGATAAACTATAAAAAATATATTTCAAAGCTAAATGATGGAGATATAGTGCTGTGTAATGCCTTTTCTGTACTGCTGGCTACCGTTCTGAAATCAACAAGAATCTACAATAACACTTTGTTGAGTAAGAAAAAGTTTCTACAGAATCATAAAATGTATATTGTCAAACTATATCCAGTCTGGAAATACCTCTAAGTCTGAATTTGTGTATATAGCATGATAGAACTGGTGTAATCCTTTGTTAGGGCCTTAAAAGATGTGAGGCAAGCCAAGAGAGAGAGAGAGAGAAAGAGAGAGTGATCTGCTTCCTTTATTCCTAGGTGAAATAAGGACCTTTTAACTTTGCAACACAATATGTTAGTCAGGTGCCAGAATCTGCCATATCACACATGCACTCAAGTTTCTCAACAACAGGTACTGTTATGACTCTGTCATAGTCCACGTTGGTTTGAACAACCTAAGATGTACTTTCCTGGACTATATGAAGAGAGACATGATTGAGTTCACTGAATACTTTTCCCAGGCAGGTATGTCCCTAGCCTTAAGGAACATTCTACCATCACTCAGAATGAGGCCTCAATGTTTGTCTTTCGGCTTTTCCTGGTAAGGGGTCGCCACAGCAGAACTCCAGTCAACTAATGATTGGCAGTACATTTTTACGAAACACCGAGGTGCCAGCTCGATGCCCAACCTTCAACGAAGGCATACCCATTTATGCACGCATGTCTTTTGAACACTACCCAACCGCGGGAAGGACATGCAGACTCCACACAGAAGGCACTCCCAAGCCCAGCCGAGAATCGAATGGGAGAACCTCTTGCTGTGAGGTAACAACACTACCGCCATACCACCGTGGCATAGAATGATGCCTCAATGCAAACAGAAAATGATTGACTTTAATGATTGGCTTAGTTTCTGGTGTCATTCCAGGGGGATCCAGTGCCTGACAGCCTGGGAAGATATGATCGACAGACCACAATCCTTTGCTAGAGATGGCCTGCATCTGTCTTACTTGGGTTTCAGGCTTCTGGCAAAGGCCCTTGCCTCCCTCATAGTGCCTTTTTAGGAAATGTCATGAGGTCGATACTACAAACATAAAAATCTCAACAAAATGCAAATTAAATGTCATGCTGCTAAACACTAGGAGTCTAAACATGAAACTGCACTCATTGCAAGCATTTTTAACCCTGGAAGATGCTGACATTTGTGCAGTCACAGAAACCTGGTTCAAACCTGTGGAGAGCACTCCAGCCTTACCTGATAAATCATCTTATCATATATTCAGACCCCAAAATGTGAGCAGCAAAGGCAAAGGAGGTGGAGTTTCAATATATATTAAAGACACACACATCTCCAGGCTGGTCAAACAGTATGATGCACAGGAGACACTCCAGGTGCAGTTAACCATTGACAAGACCCCTATTCAAATTATAGCTAGCTACGGGCCCCCAACTTTGACTCAAATGCCCACTCCACCTCTGGACCTCTTCAAATCTGTCAAGATTCAACCCTTTACCCCAATCCTGGGTGACTTTAATTACCCAGCCATAGATTGAAAAAACTATTCATGCCAGAACACAAATGCCCAGAGATTCCTCAATTTTATCAGTGCAAATGCCTTGGAATAGCTAGTTGATACCCCCACAAGAGGTGGTAATATCTTGAACTTGGCATTAACCAACATGAGTAACAACTGCAGCACCCCTACGTATCATCCTTCCTGGTAAGATCCGACCATGAAGCGGTCACTTTCAAAGTCAGCATCTCTCCTGACCCGCACCCCCCCCCCCCCCGGTAGGGTCAAACAGAAAACTTCTCCAAAACTGATTACAACCTCCTGAGGGATGGTATAAACAGCTTCACAACCTCTTTCCCCACTGCAGGAACTGACAACAATGTCCAAATCTACGCCACAGTACTACAGGAGCACTTATATAGATGCATGGAATCAGGAATACCTGACAGGACAAAATCATCCTCCACATGGAAGAGTAAACCTGTCTGGTGGACATCTGCAATAAATAAACTATATAACAAAAGAAAAAAAAATGCTGTCCAATTGGAAGCAATCTCTTTAGCCTAAACAAGCAAATAAGAGCACTAGTGAAATCCTCTAAAGCCGACTTTGAGTCCAAATTGGCCACATCTACTAGAGACAATCATAAGCCTTCTTCACATCAGTCCGCAATCTCAAAGGAAGCACCCAGATCTGTTCAGAACTGGTGGTCAAGGACACCACATACACAAATGCTGTAGACATAGCCAACCTACTGGCTGACAGATTCAGCAAAAACTTTCCCCCTCTGTTCCCCCATCAGTAAATCAGGACATCCCAGTACCTGCCCCCCACCCCTTATCTCAAGGCAACAGGTCATCCCTGCCCTCTTAAAGGCAAAAAATACAACCTCCATGGGACCCAATAACATCCCAGGCTGCATCCTACATGAACTCAGGCATGAACTTGCAGTACCATTAGCCACCAAACCATGAGTACTGGCTTTGTCCCAGCCAAGTAGAGGACAGCCAATGTCATCCCTTTACACAAAGGTGGAGCATCCACTGATCCAGGAAATTATAGACCCATCAACCTAACTAGCCTGATCTGCAAGGCCATGGAATGGATTATTATGGACCTCATTAACAGGGACATTGGCAACTTCCAAACACTCGGCCACACACAGTTTGGCTTTGTCAAGGGGAGGTCATGTCTGTTAAATCTGGTCGACTTCTTTGAAACAATCACTAAAACCATGGACCAGAGGAAAATGGTGCACACCGCCTACTTTAACCTGGCCAAAGCCTTTGATGCTATTCCCCACTCTGGCATAGTAGATAAACTCTCTCAACTATGCATCAGTCCATATGTTACCAGATGGTTAGCAAGCTGGCTCACTGATAGAGCCCACCTAATCAAAATAGGGGAAGCCACCTCAAGCAGTGGACCTGTAACAAGCAGCGTACCCCAAGGATTGGTCTTGGGGCCTCTGTTAGTTGATATACTTCTCTGAGGTGCAGGCCACATCCAGTGGGCTTTGGCTGACAAGGTTTGTAGATGACTGCAAGCTGGGTGCAGTCATCAATTTCCCAAGTGATGTGGACGTCCTCCAAGAGGGTCTCACCCAAACAAATGGCTGGTGCCAGAAACATGGTCTCAAGCTGAATGCCAAAAAAATGCATCATCATCCCCTTTGGGGAGAGTGATGTCCCCACATATCACATTAATAAAAATGTTCGAAATATACAATCAGTAGTGCGGGATTTGGGTGCCCAGGTTGATAGCAACCTGACTTTTGACTACCATGGTGCTTCCATTGTATGGAAAGCTTTTTACATGGCCCACCTCATAAGTAAGGGTATCTCATCCAGGAACAAAGAGGTCATATGATCCCTGTATTTTTCGCTTATAAGGCAAATTATTGAGTACAACACCCCTTCGGCATGTACCTTGTAAAGCACGTGCAGCAGCTGGAGAGATTACAGAGGTTCCAAACCAGGAGAATCCAGGGCCTCATACACCTACCCTACACAGATAGGCTAAAATCCCTGACCCTGTACTCAGGTTCATACAAACTCCTCAGAGGTAACCTCTGTGTGGCATACAAACCAATCTTAGACCCAGCCTTGATGGGACTGCTGCATATCCACAAGTCAAACTCCACTCGAGCATTCCATATGCGTGACTTCAGTCTGGTCTGTAATATCAATAGGACTTGATGGGACAGATTTGTGTCCCAGAGACTCCCCATCTATGGAATAGTTTCCCTCTCCATGTCATCTCTTCGAGATGAAAGCGATAATAAACTGTGGTGTTCGCTAATTCTGGTGGCTTCCTTTACTGTTCAGTGTGGTGGATTATTTTTACTTATTAATGTCAGCATATGTTTTCAGATCCCTAACTCCTGGATCAACTCTTAGGGGTGTCTTATTGATGAGGTAATTAGCCGGGGTGACAGTTTTCCCAAAGGCACTATAATGCATTTCTTCACATTGAATTTTAGCCCGTGACTTTTGCACCAGTCATTTGACTCGAAATTATGTACCATTTCCAGCAAGCTAACATAATTTTCCACAGGAAGACTGAGAACTGCAATACCTTTATTATCAGAAAACCTTGTCTTTCCCATTTTTAAAATAGGCACCAGTATCTGTGTTTACCCATTTAATAGTACTGCCTCATCCTTCCACACCTCATTCAAAACACTTTAATTACACTACCACAGCAATGTCAATTGATCTCCTCAGATATTTAGCCTCCATGCTCTACTTTTGGCTCTCCATCCTCAGAAGTAGGAATGTGCAGTTAAATTGAAGTGTTTCTTCCACCTCTCAGAAGTGTTGCTAATTAAAATATTTTTTTTCTCTACCCTGAAGAACAACTTATCCAGGTTTGACAGACTCTAGACAAGTCTATCTGAAAGTCATTCTTCATAGCCTTGTCATGCATCTCCCCCACCCCAGACCTTCACTTTGCCAGCTTCGGTAGTTGGTACTTTCCTTGTTTGTTGGTACCTATCAATCAGCTCTATAGACCAGCACCCTGCTGGCATTACATGGAATACTTCTTTCTTTAACCAGACAGCCTTTTTCATCTCTCATATCTACCAGTGGTTTCTAGGGTTACCACCAAGACAGATGCCAGCTATTTTTCCTCCATATCTTTTCACTGCTTTCACAGCTGTTGTGGTCTTGGATAGGGCCCATTCAGAGCCCATGCTCCTGACCTTCTCATATATGCAGGAGATGCTGTTCTAGAGACAAGAGTTACATTGTCTCACACCGAAGCTTAGGAGCTCTTGCATAGTTTGAAGAATTGCATTACTTGTACATTCAAGTAGCAAAGGGAACCATAGGAATTAATGCAAGGACTGAACAACAGAATATAATACTTATAAATAATGCACAGAAGGTATTTCAGTAAAGGCAGTTTCCTTAAGTAGACTTTTTGGAATAAAGCACTCATTTATTAGTTTTGAATCTATGAAGAGCCGTACTCTTAGTTAAATAATGAGCCTGTTACAAGGGGAAACCCCCTACTTACTTTAAAGATGTCCCCTGGGTTCAGACTTTTAGCAGTAAACTGAATAACTCCATGCATACTACTAACAACTTAAACGCTTACCAGGCCATTCTTTACAGAATCAAAGGTAACAAAATTATAGTGAGCATCAGCTTAATTTTTCTTCAGTAATCTTTCAGTTCTGTGATCTTGTCCAAGATAAATGGAAAGCCTCTTGTACATAGCTGCTGTTCACGGTTTACTATTATATACTCCCGTCTGACTCGCTTGAACCACTTTGTGCAAAACCCGAAGCTCAAATGTTGGTATTGTTGAATTCCGATATTGCAGAAGTACAAATCTCACCCTGATCTAGATCCATGTTAATGCTCATCCCTAGATCGCATTAGATTTGTAATTCGGCAATACCAGGCAATGTCAGTTTTCACGGACATGAGTTGAGGATACGAGCATTCGACCAAGTCCATCATGAGTATATGATAAAAAAACGCTGTTCATTGATAATATGATACTGAAAGAGACAATGATAGTAGTACCATGTAAAAAGATGGAGAAATGATATATTGATTGCAAACAGTGCAGCTTTCTCCAGAAGTTAAGCGAAGAAAGCTTTGCAGTAGCAATGTGCAAACAGTTAATCGATGTATAAAGCAAGGTAAGCACTTACATATTTAAAATATGTGATGATAAGCTGCCATTTTAAAGACCTTGAGCATAAGGGGGACTATAGACACTACATCTATGTTTTCTTTTTTATAATATAGAAAATTAAAGTCTTTTATACTCACCAGACAACCATGTAATACTAATTGCCAGCCTGAACAAAAGACTTTTAAACAAAATGAAAAATGTCTCCAGCAAATCACATGTATAAGTATGATTGCCTATGGTTTCTGTCTAATAGGTAAAATAACTCAGATGTTGTAACAGAAAGGGGGAGGATAAACAAGTAATGCTGTACTTGCAGAGCAATTTACAGTAATCTGAAAAGCAGGCATGTTAATTGCTGTTGACAATAGCCTATTTTAAATTCTGAAACACTAAACATCATTTATTATCAGCTTGGAAATCTTTGTTTTTACAATAATTAAGAGGTAGTCATTACTGCAGCAAAGTTAAGGCAGAGTCTGTGGGATAGGAACATTAAACTGTATTCGGAGTCTACTTACTGTGAAAAATATGCAATCTGACAATGAAATTATCTTCCTCATTCTGACATATATTTACACAAGGAAGAAGTAAAGAAACAGGCAAGAAGAGAATTCCGAAGTCAACAGTAATTACAAAATATATGCTATTGTTATGTTTATTTTTCCATCATGTTAGACTTCTATTACCTACTCTGGTAGCTTATTTCTTTCAGTTTACTTAGTCCACATGTATATAAGACATGATTCTACTTTCCCAAAAACAAGCCCTAGCATGCTATTGTAAATTACAGGCTATATGCCTTCTGTATCCTTTAGCAAACACCTTAGGAAAAGTACCACTGCAAAATGATGACCTGTGTGGTTTCAGGGAAGAACATGGGACTTATACTACACCTTTGCCCATTACTAACATTTCAAAACTCTGATCAATATTTATTCAGGAACAGTCATTGCTGACCTCCCTTACTAACCAATAGAAATTCCAATCACTAACTACTCAGGATCAGTCATTGCAGACCTTAGAATATGTTTCACTTGGGTGTTGAGATTTTGTTTAAGTTGTTTACCTCACAGACACAAGATCCAGGATTTGAGTCTCACCTTTGAGGGAATTTGGCTATGCCTAAGATACCCCATATGGGCAGCTAGTCTAGTACTTAGTATTCCACTATCCGCTTACTCTACAGACTGTCCAAGTGAAATTCTGATAAAGAATGTATTAGATGGCTGCAACGTATCATTCCAGCAGCTATGATAGAGTGTCTGCTGTTAATATATTTATCATTTGATATATATTAAGTTGAAGGAGTCCAACAAGATGCAGTACCTGAATCACAGCTGTTTTGATGTCACTACGTCTCCATAACCTGAATGCAGTCCAATATGCAGATTATCTAAATGATTCTATTGCATGCTAATGCTAAGGTAATAGTTAACCATTTAAGTGCTGTCAGTGGCTCTACACACTTTGTTTTAAGAATAATAGCTAAGAAACAAACTCAATAAAAATGAAAATTTTGTTGGCACCATTCTCCAAACAATCAGTACGCAGTATGCAGAAGCAGTAAAGCATTTTCTTTGTTTCATCTTGACAACTTTCATTGTAAAATTTCCTAAATATTAAGGCAATATCTTCAATTTTCAAAATTCTTATGACAATACCCTACAAGGACTTGTCAAAGATTCTTTATAATTCAAATAATATAATAACTATTCATTGTTACTTGAGCATCTTTTTGTAATGATGATCTTCTACATACTTTCTGGCATGCTAGGAAAGTCTGCTTGCTTCATTCATTCTTACTCCAGTATGAAAAGACTGTATATCATATTCACAAACTTAAACACTCCTAGTTGATTTGAAAAATGTATGCTTACTTAACAGTCTAGAAATTAATCACCCTGAACTTCATCCTCATCTTTCTTCATTGATTTAACTTCGCTGAATACATTCCCAACTTTTTCTGTCTCATAGTAAACTATTAAGTGTAGATAAAAAATACATTTCCTGTCTTAGGGCCAGCAGTATGGAAGGCTTTACCATACCTTCTGTAATCTGTAAAAATTCTTCATAGGTTCATACTAGGCTAACTGCCTTGTGGACCATTTTATGCCTAGCCAATTACCCCATGTGATAATCAAACTATGCACCTTGTGTTTGTAAGGTAAACACATTATGCCAATCTCTTCTACTCACACTCTTCTAGCATTTACTAAGCTTGGAAAAAAAAAGCGACTGCTGTTGTAAGCCTCCTTAACATTGTCAAAATATCAAACCATAACCCTATGCAATGATGTTAAATCGAGGGATTGTATTTGTATGTTGTTTGGTCTAACCTTTTTCCCAACTTAATAGTCTATATCCTTCTTTTCAGACCTCCCCCTCTCGGACCATGATACTATAGATTCATTGCTAAGGTCAGAGGTGATCAGCCCCAGCCTTCCAAATGTCTTTTGTTTCATTTCTGCACTGTAGACACTTTCAGTTTTATTTGTATTGATGACTTCCATAATATTTTAAGATTTACCAGCTTCAGCAGTCTATCATTTAGGGTCACTGATGCCTTGCAGTTTTCTCAGGAACCATCACCAAAGAGTCAAAAAATGATGTAGACATTTTATGTATCCATCATGGCAGAGCACTTCTAATTTCTGGTAACATTTTTTGATACCAGTTTGTGAATAAAAGATATCATAAGGTTCTTAAAAAAAAGTAACCAGCCGGTCAATGTTTTATATGAAGATGCTGCAAAGTTCAAGGTGTCTTCAGTATCTAAAATCTATCTTAGCTTAAAATGTGTCTCGTATAAAACAGCATCAAGTCTCCTTGAAATCAACTAACCTTTGAAATTGTCTATTGTTTCCTTGTTTGCCAAGTGGCTTATTTAAGAAAGATAATGAGAAATAGCAAGGAAGGCAACATACATTACATATAATTCACTCCAAAGTATCCTCTGCTGTATAGGTAGCTAATGCAGCAAACTTAAAGGTCATATCCAGTAGCATGTTATGGCTTGGAATCTTCAGGTCCCTGTCATCACTTGCATAATGTTATCCCTGTGTTCCTGATGATCCTGATGATTCCTGTAATCTCCAGTCTCCTTCTTGGATGCTATTCTTATCATTAATTGTAGGCAGTGAAGTTTGGCTAGAGGAAGCCCAAGGTATGTTTTTGCAATAGCTCAGCATTAATAAAACAAAGGCAAACACAACAATTTTGAAATATTTCCTAAGAATAAGTTACATTATCCTATTATAATTCCTTAGATGAAAATATAGACAACTGGACAGCTATAAACACACTTTCCTTGTGTAAGATTGGTGTCCAAGGTAATTGTAGATCAGTATGTATATTGAACCTAGTCAGTCACTGTAGCTAGACAGCACATGCATATAACTTACTGAGCAAATGCGAGATCAGTGCCATTTTGTATAGTCAGTGTGAATGTAAACGTGAATGGAGATGCACGTGTGTGTGCGTGTGTATGTGTGTTAGAAGCAACACGTCAGTCAGTAAGCATATGAAGTATGAAGTATATGTATAAGTTACAGTTCCTGATGTGTGTATGTATAATAAACAAGTTGAATGCATACCCAGCCTCAGTGTCTCACTTGAATACACTAGCATTCCACATGGTGTCAGAATGGGATCCGAAGTTGAAGCAGCTCGCAAACCATAAGGCACGCAGTTAGAAGTGGAGCAATGTACAGGAGTGAACTCGCAAACAGGTCAGTGATTATTGAAAGTTACTTAAATTCATTTCAAATGATTTTCAGTTGTCAAACATGTGGCATAGCATTTAAAGTGTCCAAATAATTTCTGAGATGTTCCAAATGTCTGAGATACAGAAAATATACCCCTGGGATTCCACCGGTGTCCCTGCTGGGCAGGGGCATTTGGTGCTGACCTGTCTAAACATGGGCTAAGCTCTTGACTAGACTTATAAGGGCCTCAGGGCCAATAGCCTAGTAACCTCCTATGATCCTATGAATAATATTTCAAGTGTTTGAAATAATCTCCAAAGTGCTTAAAATGTTTGAAAAGGCTAAAATGCCCAAATTTTTTTCACAGTGCCTGACTTTCTCACATTAACTAAGGCTTTTCAAAGTGTCTGAAGTGTCCAGAGTGTTCGAGGTATTTGCAGTGTTAAAATAAAGCATTTTCGGAGAGGTTGTTGTGCACTTGAGCAAAGTTACAAGTGCCAAGTCTATACTTATGTTTAAAAGAACTTTATTGTTATGACAGAGGGATTTTGCAGACCTAAACTGCTGGTGTTTGACAGTAATATTTCTGAAAACTGGTGAGTGTTTGAGCAAGAATATGATATTTTCATACAGGCTGCATTTTCTGATAAAAACACATATACAAGAGCATTTATATTTTTCAATTTAGCTGGCTCAGAGGCCATTCAGTGGGAATGTTCATTTGTGTATGCACTTGCCATGTATACAGGGGAGGGAGAGAACCACCATATTGTGATACAGGCTGAAACATGGGAAAACCCCAAGTGCTTAAAACTTAAATTTAGAAAAATGTATAATCCTTGAATGAATATTATAATGGAAAGGCACACATTTTATACAAGAAATAAAAAGCCTGGTGAAACTATTGCAGCATATATTACTGATTTAAGAAATGCATGCAGATTTGGTGATCTGCGAGATGAATTGATAAAAGACCATCTTCTATGTGGTGTTAATAATGATGCAGTGAGAAAGATTTTGATTTGAGATAGTGAAGTAACATTAAGCAAAACCATTGAGATTTCTCAAATACATGAGATTACAGAAAGTATACAAATATGCTTATGAATGAGGAAAGCATGTTTGCAGTATCTGCTACTGCAAATGTTGGTAGTGTACAACAAAAAGTTAAGATGAAAAAGAAATATAAAGTGAAAGGCAGCGTCACACCCAACCTCAACTGTCGCAATTCTGGAGGCAGTCATGAACCTTAATGGGAAAAGTGTTTAATTTTTGGTCAGCAATGTCACAAATGTAAAAAATGGAGTCATTTCAAAAGGCTTTGCAAGTCTAAAGTGTCACAAACTAATATTACAAGAGAGTATTCGAAGAAGCAAGTAGATCACATAGAGACTGTAGCAAACTCCGAGAGCTGTGAGCAAATTTTCTATGTTGATGGTCTCTGTGATTGATGAAACAGTTAATACAGTAGATTATCCATTGTCACCAAACAGCAAAATACTTTGTACTGTACAAATTAATGGGAAACCTGTTGAACTTAAAGTCGACACTGGATCTAATTGCAATGTTATATCAGCACAAATGTTTGCTAAAGTAAAATCTGGTGAGAAACTTGATTCAGCAAAGTGTGCAAATCTAGTTGCTTATAGTTGGGAAGAGATTCAGACTAAAGGAGCAGCAGTTCTTTCATGCCATTCTTCTAGAAACAGCTATGACTTGCAGTTTTACATATTCAAAAGACATGTGCAGTTACTGCTAGGCCTCAAAGACAGAGAATAGGACTGATTTCATTTAATAAAGAGGTTCACCATATAAGTCTGAATAACAATGATAGTTTTGCACAGAATATTTTTAGTGAACATGTTGATATTTTCAAAGACAAGCTTGTTAAACTTCCAGTTGCAGATTCCATGAAGTTAAACCATGAAGTAAACCCAGGTGTTAGACCAGCATGGAAGATTTCAGCACTAATGCAGAGTAAAGTAAAAGCAGAACTAGACAAAATGATGAATTTAGGTGTCCTTACTCCAGTAGAACTGACTAAATGGGTATCCTCCATAGTCGTAGCTCATAAGAAAAGCTCAGATGATATTCAAATATGTATTGATCCAAGAGACTTAAACAAAGCTCTTAAGTGTCCTCATCATACAATGCATACAGTAGAAGAGGTAGCCGCTCTCATGCGAAATTCCACTGTTTTTCAGTTCTAGATGCAAAAAGCTCTTTTTGGCAAATTTCACTGGACTGCAAATCATCTTTGTTAACAACATTCACTACACCATTTGGTAGATACAGATTTTTAAGAACAACATTTGGAATTAATTCTGCCAGTGAGGTATTTCAACGTGCCACAGAACAAATATTTTCTGGTTATCCATGTGCTATTATAGTAGACTACATTATTGTTGGAGGCAATGGTGAAGACGAACATGATACAAATCTCAGGAAAGTTCTAGGCCATGCACGTGAAGTAAATCTCAAACTGAATCCTCAGAAATGTAAATTCAGACTGAAAGAAGTTACTTATCTGTATGTTGATCCTATTCAGCCACTGTAGCTAGACAGCACATGCATATAAGTTACTGAGCACGTGCAAGATCAGTGCCATTTTGTGTAGTCAGTCATTGTGAATATAAGGTTGAATGGAGATGCACATGTGTGTGTGTTAGAAGAAACAAGTCAATAAGCATATGAAGTATGAAGCATATGTACAAGTTACAGCTCGTGACATGTGTATGTATAATAAACAATTTGAATGCATACCCAGCCTCAGCGTCTCATTTGAATACATGCGACATGTGAAGGTAATGACTAAGATAAATACCCTAATTAGGGAAATCAACTTTGTAGTGCCAAGCATATTAACTGGGATACAAGGAGGTTTAAGTTATTCTATAAATAGTATGCCCTATGTCGTGAAAGATTTTAAGATGTTTAAGCCACCCAGTGGTGTAAACCTTGACTCTAGATGATTGTCACTCTTGAAATCACACCCTGACCCCATGTGCAAAAACTGGAAAAAGGGATTGGGAAATGATGCACATGTGAGTGTGTGTGTGTGTGTGTGTGTGTGTGTGTGTGTGTGTGTGTGTGTGTGTGTGTGTGTGTGTGTGTGTGTGTGTGTATGTGTGTGTGTGTTTGTATTAATGTGACATATCAGACATGAAGAATTGCACACATAGTGGTGGAAAGACAATTCCAAACTATTTATATCAGCCATCACAATTGCTTCAAGAGTTCATCATACCTTTACATAACATAATTGTAAAATGTAGTGCCACTTCCTTCTTTTCAACTGGAGTGTTCAGCTCATTATGCTTTCCTAAGTTCTACCCAGTATTGTACTTAAAAATTCACCTTTAATAATATATCCAAGTGCAACAGAAATGACACGAACTTACAGAAGACTGATCCTTAAACATTATTCCTTTTTTCTGACCCTATATCCCTCCTCATATCAAACCTCTCGTCAATAGATCAGTGAATAAATCAAATCCCTTTCACAATTCTTGGAAAAAACACAAGTCTATCTATATAGTTACATATATTACCATATCTCAAACAACTGAAAAGGACAACTTTCCCCATAGTAAAGCAAAATCTATTTGCATTACTTCATCTACATATAAATATTATTGAAACAGCAGTGAAACCTTAAAGTATAACTGCTTAAGGTGACTTTGACATGAAGTGTTTTATCCTATCATCCATGAAGAGTATACCTAATATTAAAAAAAGCAATAATCTATTAATTTAATCACAAGTAACTTTATGCTGAGACTGCTGCCCTATGACAACAGTATTAATAAAAAGTATAAAAGAAAATTCCAAATCTGCTCACCCAGCTGCTTAACAAATTTATAAAGATTATTGCACTGTGTATTATCATGACACTAATAGACATTAGCATCCTGCTTTGACATCACAATCAGGTGTGTTTTAAAAACCTTACTAATGCTTCAGTTAGCATTTCCAACACTCTTATTATCATCAAAAGACTCCAACTATTAGAATAATAAATTACCCCACTAAGAACTACCCTAAAATATTGATACAGAAATAACATGATTACAAATGCGAACAAATGTTTTGTGTGTGTGTGAGTGTGTGTGCGCGTGTGTGTGTATATGTGTATATATATATATATATATATATATATATATATATGTATATGCATATATATATATATATATATATATATATATATATATATATATATTATATATATATATATATGTATAGTTTCACTTCAGAATGTCGAGTTACTGAAAACTCAAACTTCATATGGTTGAGACCATATGATTGAGTTTTCAGAAAATCGAAATTCCGAACTGAAATTAAAAAAAAAAAAGTCAAACACATCCTTTCTGCACCCCGCACACCCCATCTACTTAAATATACCAACTCCGAGATTGCTCTACAGTGGGGAAAAGGGAACTCTCCCATTCTGCGCTGTATACAGAAGTGCAGAATGGGAGAGTTCCCATTTCCTTGCTATAGTGCGATCACAAAGATGGTTTATTAAAGTAAGGAGGGTGCAAGGGGACTTGCCCCCCTGCAAAAAACTTATATTAAACTGAATGTAAGTCTTTTTTTAACACTTCACAATTTCGAGTTTCTGAAAACTTGATCATATGGTCTCGACCATATGAAGTTCGAGTTTTCAGTGTCTCGACATTCTGAAGTGAAACAGTATATATATATATATATATATATATATATATATATATATATATATATACTGTATAGCTATATATATATATATATATATATATATATATATCTTTATATATACATATATATGTATATATGGTTCTACCTCACTTAAACGACACGCCGGAACATCGACACGGAAATCGCAAGCCCCAGAAGATCGACGGCTTAGAAGACCGACGCGACAGGACCCGGAAGATCGACAGTGCAGAAGACCGACCCGACGGATGAAAGCACCGACGCCGAGGATGCCGACATGGGAAAAGGATGCGAGTAAGGTAAGTGTGGATATTGACGGTCTGTAGGGATAGGGGTGGGTTAAGTGAGTTAGGGTTAGGGAGCAGGTCAGGTAAGTGTGCGGTAGTGATTGTGTTTGGGTTAGGGGCAGGATAAGTGAGTTAGGGTTAGGGAGCGGGTCAGGTAAGTGTGCGGTAGTGATTGTGTTTGGGTTAGGGGCGGGATAAGTGAGTTAGGGTTAGGGAGCGGGCCAGGTAAGTGTGCGTTAGTGACGGACCTTAGGGTTAGGGTATGGGTTAGGGTTGTAGGTAGTTGTGTATGTGAGGTTTAGTGTGGGTTTGTAGGGATTTTGGTGTGCTTGTGTTGTGTATGTGGTTTTTGGATGGGGAATGTGTTTTGTTTGTTGATTGTGGTGTATCAGGTTTCGTGTTTGTGTACCGTCGGTTATTTCGTTGTCGGGCATGTGGGATTTCGTGTTTTTGTACTGTCGGTTATGTGGTTTTAGTGATTGCATTGTCGGTGTTTTGGTGTTTCGTTTATGTGAGGTAGAACCGTATATATATATATATATATATATATACGGGTTCAGGATCACTTCACTATCTCGAAATGCTGAAATCTCGAATTTCAGTATCTCATGACTAAAATAGTGAAAGCCAGTTCTGCGAAAGACCACATAA
This sequence comes from Protopterus annectens, assembly GCF_019279795.1. NCBI lineage: Eukaryota > Metazoa > Chordata > Ceratodontiformes > Protopteridae > Protopterus > Protopterus annectens. The sequence continues at coordinate 1,354,444,567 of NC_056729.1, read as the reverse complement.
CTGAATCCGGAAATGTCGAATTAGTGGTTGTGGTGGTGCGCTGTGTTAGTGGATAGCTGGAGTTTCAGGTAAGTGTTTATATTTTAATGGTTTTGGGGAGTGATTGTTGTGCATGTTATTGTGTTGGGAAGTTGTAGGTGTAGGTTACGGTATGTAGGTAAGAGTGTGAGTGTGTAAGTGTTGAGAATGGTAGTGTATGTACATATGTGATGTGTGTTTGTGTGAGGGGAATGTAGATTGTGTAGTGGTGAGTTTTATGTCTTTGTCTTTTTAGTGTGACTTTGGAGTTAGTATAAATAAGTAGCGGGGGTGTGGGGGGTGCAGAGGAGCTTGCCCTCCTGGTTATATGTATGGTAGGTTTGTGTATTTGTGTTGTTGTGTTTGTGTGTGTTTTGTTTGTTTGTTGCAGTGTGGGGTGGAAGGTGTATGTGTGTTTGTGTGGTGTAGGGTGTGTTTAAATGTCGCGATTTTTAATTTCACGATTTTGGGGTTTCAGTATTTTGATTTTTCGGCTTTATAGTCTCGAGATACTGAAATTCGATATTTCAGTATTTCGAGATTATAAAGTGAATCCATATATAAATATACAGTATATATATATATATATATATATATATATATATATATATATATGTATATATATTTATTTATTTATTTATTTATATATTTATATCTATATTTTTATTTATATATACCTCTCATCTCCTTTGTGGAAGAATTCAGTCTGGACAAAGCCAAAAATAATGGGAGAAGAACACGGAGCAAAATCTGGGCAATTTTTAAATATTCTGCTAATTTGCTTTAAAAACAAATTAATAGAATATCAAATATTGCTTCAGCTTATATTTTCTGAATAATAATAAGTATGAAATTTTAATATTTGGCTTTGACTTTTTTATTCCTCTTTGAGTAGCCTATCTACCACAAGAGTAGTGGTTTCTGGCCCAGAAACTGTAGTTTATTGGTCGTTTGGGCAGTTTTTCCATCTCTTTCAACTTTATGCTTTAAAAGCCAATGTTTGCTCTTGTTTCCAGCCTTTCCTGTATCTAGTCTAGTCCAGATAGAGATTTGCTGTATCCAGGAATGTTTGTAAGCTTCTGAGCCCCCCAAGCCTTTCTGTGTTGGAGGGAAGCCTTCTAGCTTATCAGTGGGAGTGGTAAGCACTACGTAGTCTATCTACTACAAGAGGAGTGGTTTCTGGTCTAGAAATTGTAGTTTATTGGCCGTTTGGTCAGTTTTTCCATCTCTTTCAACTTTCTGGTTTAAAAGCCCATGTTTGCACTTGTTTCCTACCTTTCCCGTAACTACTCCAGATATAGATTTGCTGTCTCCAGGACTGTTTGTAAGCATCTGAGCCTCTCAAACCTTTCTGTGGTGGAGGGAAGCCTTTTAGCTTATCAGTGGGAGTGGTAAGCACTAAGTGGCCTATCTATCAAAAGGGGAGTGGTTTCTGGCCCAGAAATTGTAGTTTATTGGCCGTTTGGGCAGTTTTTTCCATTTATTTCAACTTTCTGGATTAAAAGCTCACATTTGCACTTGTTTCCCACCTTTCCTGTAACTAGTCTAGTCCAGATACAGATTTGCTGTATCCAAAACTGTTTGTAAGCATTTGAGCAGTGCCAAAGTCTGCTCTTCAATTTTTTCCCTTAGATCTGCTAATTCTCTCCTCTCCTGCACTTTTACTAGCTTATTAGTCTAGCACTTTACCAGACTTCTTGTAGCAATTATTGTAGCACACAAAGTGCTACCAGTGCTAAATAATCTACAACAAAACAGCTCCAGTACTTATTATTAATGCCCACCCCTCCAGGCATGTCTAAAGGTCAGTTCCCTGTGCTTTCTTCTATTAACCTGGTGAACTTGGGCATTCTGCGGCAATGTAGCAACTGCCTTATGTACACTGACAACCCTCTCCTCTTACCTCCCAACACTCAAACTTGCGAGAGATGCACTTATATATCCAAATTGGAAGCCATACACTCTCCAGCCAAGACCAGAATAGCTGGTTAAGAGGAGAAGGTCAGCACTTGCACCACACCACATGGAACACATAGCCCTCCAGAACACACACCAGCACTGCCTTCACATAAAAGCATAAACCATACACCCACCTTCACAGAGGCTCTCAATAAAAATCTACCCAAACAGCAGAGACCTCCAAGGCAGAAACGCACTCAACCACCACAACACAACACTAATCACGTGACATATAACTCTTCTAAACAGTGTGCCACTCAACCAAAGCCCCTAAGGCATGCCCAACACACTAGTCATAGGTGACTCAATAGTGAGGCACACTGATGCCCCACTCACTAGGTTGAATAAGGAGAAAGTAACAGTCAGCTGCTTGTTAGGTGCCAGGATCTGCCACATAATGCATGCACTCAGGTCCCTCAACAACAGGTACAAATATGACTCTGTCATTGTACATGTGAGTGTGATTGACCTGAGATGTACCTCCCTGGACTACATGAAAAGAGACATGGAGGAGCTCTCGGATTATTTAGCCCAGGCAGGTATGACCCTAGCCCTCAGCAGCATCCTACTATCACCCAGAATGATACCACAGTACAAGCAGAAAATGATGGATTTCAACAACTGGCTAAGTTTCTGATGTAATTCTAAAGGGAACCAGTATCTATCTGCCTGGGATGACATATTTGGCAGACCTCAATGCTTTGCCAGAGATGGCCTGCATCTGTCACCCCTGGGCTTCCGGATACTGGCCAAGGCTCTTGCCACCCCTATAGTGCCTTTTTAAGGTCGTGTTCCAAAGACCAAGTTACCGCCGTAACAGGTACAAACAAATGCCGTCTGAGGGTCATGCTGCTCAATGCTAGAAGTCTAAATCTCAAAATGCACTCACTAGAAACACTCCTTTAATTGGAGAACATCGACATTTGTGCTGTAAGAGAGACCTGGTTTAAAGAAGCAGAAAGCATCCATGCACTACCACGCTATAACTCATTCCACACCTTTTGGCCCCAGAACATGGACCGAAGCTCCAAAGGCGGTGGTGTTTCCATATTCATAAATGATGCGCACACCTCCAGACTGTTAGCCCAACATAAAGCATCAGAGATGCTTCATGTGCAGCTAACATTGCATAAGACAGCGATTCAGGTTGTAGCCTGCTATAGGTTCCCAACCCTCACCTTCTATGTGGCACACCTCATCACTAAGGACTTTTCATCCAGAAAAAAGGAGGTCATTGTCCCACTGTACTCATCCCTCATTAGACCCATTATAGAGTACAACACCCCGTGTGGTATGTACCTCACAAGACATCTGCAACAGCTGTAAAGGCCACAGAAATACCTCACTAAAAGAATCACAGACCTAAAGCAGATGCCCTATGCTGACTGTGTAAAAATCTCCAGCTATACTCTGTGGCATATCGTCTACTCAGAGGCGATCTCTTCTTAACATACAAGGTCATGTCAAACCCTGAGTTGTTGGATGCTCCACTTAAAGAAATCCCAATCCCTCAGAGCCACACACTCCAGGGATCTAAACCTTGTCATCACAATGAACAAAACATGCTGGAGAGATAGGTTCCTGACCCAGAGACTCCCTATACCCTGGAATAAACTGCCCATACATGTCAAGCAGAGCACCTCCTTGGCCCTCTTCAAAAGGAACCTTGACCATTGAATGGGAGATAGGAAATTCACCTCAGGGATCACGTCAGTCGCCCTGCTAGACAGGGGTCCAGGGAAGTAAATACTGTGGGAAGAAATATCCAGGGAATTGTTATGGCTAGGCTTGTATAGGCCCTAGGGCCAATAGCCTAGTACCAACCTATGAACCTATGAATCATGTCCCAAGACTCACACTCTACATTCCTAAGCACCCTAAAGAATATTAGCATCCAGCCTAACACCCTCATGTTGGGTGACTTCAACTACCCCTCCATTAACTGGGAAAACAGCTCATGTACCAATATACTTGCCCAACGTTTCCTGGAATTCATTAATTCCAATGCCCTGGACCAGCTTGTTCTTACCCCCACTAGAGGTAGCAACATCCTTGACCTGGTCATTACTAACATGGGCAACTATTGCTCTACACCAATAGTCAACTCCTCCCTGGTTATATCCGACCACAAACTAATCACATTGGAAATACATATCCCACCCCCCGCAAAGGTAACCACCATGAAAAACTTCTCCAAAGCTAACTTTGGGCTCCTAAAAACAGGGGTGGCTAACTTCATAACACCCATGCAACTGGTGAATATTTGCATGACTTCTGAATCATACACAAATCCACTGTACGAACATGTGCACAAATGCATGGATCTCGCCATACCCAATAGAACCAGGACACGCTCCTCCAAAAAGGAAGCCAATCTGGTGGTCCCCTGTCATAAACAAACTCTACAACAGAAGGAGGAAACTGATGTGGAATAAGATGAAGTCCCAAGACTGGAAAAACTCCTTTATCAGCCTCAACAAAAAGTTGAGATCCCTCATCAAATCCTCTAAAGCTAGCTATGAAAACAGGATTGCAGCAGATAGTAAAGACAACCACAAGGCCTTCTATAGTTATGTAAATAATCTCCATGGCAATACCCAGATTTGCTCTGAGCTACTGCACAATGGTACCTCCTATACTGAGACAACAGATATTGCCAATATACTGGTCTACAGATTCAGTGCCAACTTTACCTTCCCCCAAAAGGATCAATCACAATACCAGTAGATTGCCAGCAGCCAGTATTATTGCTGCACAGGTTAAAACAGCACTGTCCAAAGCCAAGAATACAGCTTCTATGGGACCTAACAATACCCCTGGCTGTGTTCTACATGAACTACAGAGTGAACTGACACCTCACCTGTGTGCCTAGTTCAGTCACAGCCTTATCTCAGGCTTTGTCACTACAGAATGGCTCACTGCTACAGTCATCCATCTCCACAAAGGAGGAGCGATTACAGACCCTGGGAACTATCGCTCCATTAGCCTGATGAGTCTGATATGCAAAGCTATGGAATGCATCATCATAGACCTAATAAACAAAGATATAGGTAATCTCCAAACTCTTAATCACACAGTTTGGTTTTGTGAAGAGTAGATCATGCCTGCACAACCTGGTTAACTTCTTTGAGTCAGTCACCAGAGCTGTGGATAAAGGCAGGGTGGTTCATACAGCCTACCTTGATCTGGCCAAGGCCTTTGATACCATTCCCCACTGAGGAATCATAGAAAAACTCACTAAGCTAGACATCAACCTGTATATCACTAGGTGGGTTGCAAATTGGCTCACAGATAGAACCCACAGTGTGAAAGTAGCTGACTCCACGTCAGACTGCTGACCAGTCATGAGTGGAGTCCCACAGGGTTCAGTCTTGGGTCCTCTCCTGTTTGGTGTCTACTTCTCTGAAGTCCAGGCCATCATGAAGGAACTCTGGCTGACAAAGTTGACAGACATTTGCAAGTTGGGTGCTATTATTAACTCCCCAAGTTATGTTGACATCCGACAGAAAGGCCTCACTGAGACCAGCAACTGGTATCAGAACCATGGCCTTAAGCTCAATGCCAAAAAATGTGTCATCATCCCCTTTAGGAAAAACCTGGTTCCCATGAATTACCACATTAATGGTAGTCCACTGAACACAGAAGGCAATATAAGAGATCTGGGAACACAGGTTGAAAGCAACCTCTCTTTTGACCACCACATTGCCACTGTGGTCAGAAAGTCCTTCTATGTGGCACATCTCATTACTAAGGGTTTTCCCATCCAGGAAGAAAGAGGTTGTCTCCCTCTAATCTTCCCTCATTAGGCCAATCATCGAGTACAATGCCCCATTTTGCATGTACCTCACTAGACACCTGCAACAACTGGAGAGACCACATAAGTACCTCACAAAGAGGATCCTAGGCCTTCAACACTTGTTCTATATGGACAGACTCAAAAAACTCCAACTATTCTCTGTCTCATATCGCCTACTTAGCGGCGGTCTCTGCTTGACTTACAAAGCCATGTCTGACTCAGCTCTGTTAGAAATGCTACATCTAAAGAAATCCCAATCCCTCCGCACCACCCATTCCAGAGACCTCAACCTCATTACCAAAATCAACAGAACATGCTGGAGGGACAGGTTCATAACCCAGAGACTGCCTATACTATGGAATAGACTTCCCATGCATGTCAAACAGAGCATCTCACTGGCACTTTTCAAGAGAAATCTTGATGAGTTGATGGGAAATAGAAAATTCACCCTGGGGATCACTCCAGTGGCTCTCCTCAGCAGAGGCACTGGGAACTAAGGTCGGGTGGCACAATGCCAGGGTAATCCTATGGACTAGGCTTGTAAAGGCTCTAAGGCCATTCGTCTAGTAAACACCTATGTACCTATTTACCAGAAAATCAAAATTGTATATGGAAACCAAACTATGAGGCAAAATTCCCAGGCATTTTGTGAAATCAGGAACAGTTGAGAAGTGTGGTTTTATACATTACCGTACACTTACAGATGTTTTCTACCTCCTTGACAACTTCAGTTCTATTGCAATCCTATCCCTGCTTTCAAAAATTCTAGAGAAATCTGCACACAAGCAAACCCTTAACTTCCTGTTACAAGAGAACATTCTTACCTCCACACAACATGGCTTTTGCCTGAAACATAGCACCTCCACTGCCCTCATTTCCTTCATCAACATTATTTCCCAAGCTTGAGACTAAAACAAACTTGTATAAAACCTATTTCTCAATCTCTCTAAGGTATTTGACACTGGCGTTCACCCTTTCTCCTGAACAAACTATCTGAACTAAACCTATCCACCTCTACAATTTCCTGGTTAAGCAGTTACCTTGACAACCGACTTCAGTCTGTCAAATATCTTTCTGCAATCTCTCCCACAGTACCTGTCAAGATGGGTGTACACAAGGTTCAATCCTTGGCCCATTACTGTTTAATATCGTTAACAAACCTATTGTCTACATCTTGCCCACAGTCATCACTCATGCAATTCATGGATGACCCCATAGTTATCACTATAGCTTATTCCCCCTCTGACCTAAATGCAAGGACATAGAAATCCTTCTTATCCATGACCAAGAACCTGCTAATTCTAAATCATAAAAAGATAAACTTCTAATTTTCATCCCCAAATCTATGAACTATCTTAAATCTTCCTTCTCAATCTTTCCTTTAGTGACTCTCCTATCACCCTGGACTCGCACACCAATCTACTTAGGGTCATCATTGATGACCATCTCAGATTTGATTTGCATATTCTCAGCAACATTAACAAAACCACCAAAGACTTGAACTACTTTACAGGAGCAAAAAATGCTTGTCCAATAGAACCAGAGTCTCAGTATCCCATGCTACCTTCTCCCCAGCCTAGGCTATGGCTCATAAATCCTCACTAACCAGCAGATCACTGTCTTAATAAAACTAGAATACACCTACATCAAAATTGCTAGATTCTCTGCAGATCAGTCCTACCACTCGCACCACTGTCTTGCTTTTAAAAGCTTAAACTGGCTAGAATTTGCCTACCATCTGCTTCTCTCTCAGCTTTAAATAACACATTCTATTTTGTATTTACCCTTCTTCTGTCCCAATATTGCCTCAGTCGTGTCCCTATCCTCCCACCAGGGTCCCTACCAAGCTCTGATCAAAACCTGCTTCAAATGTATAAGCCTAAAACTGAAAAAGGACAAAGCCTTTACAGTTACCCCACAGCCCAACCTTGGAATAACATTTCTTTGGATATTAGAGATATCAAACACCCACATAAATTCAAAACTGCTACTAAAAACTACAAAACAGTATTTGGATCTGTCACTATAACTACCCTCCTTGACCGACCATCCCATACTCCTCACATACCTTTCTGCTAACTCCCTTTCTTTCTTCTATCCCTTCTCACAAGTTGTACATTGACTTTAAACTCACCTAAATCAATCTTAATATTCTGTGAGTATGAAGTTAACTCTTCAGTTAGAGCTATTATGCTGCATGTCTTACTTAGTCATTGAAGTGTTTGCACAGATTGTTTTTAATTAGATTATGCTTACTCTCTGGGTCTGTTAATCATGCACTTCATACTATGTGCATCCATTATTATAATATGCTGCATTCAGTTTAGTAATTCTACATGTTTTGTGCAATTGTGGAGCTTTTCTCCCTGGGCCTCTGCTAAAAAAGGGCTTCAGCTCATTTGGACTAACCCAGTCAACAAATGTATAATAAATAAATAAATAAATACATTGTGACACTATACTAAGAAAAAATATAAACTTTTAATAGCTCTAACAATAACACACCATGGCAAAACAATATTTAAGTAATATAAACAGTTATAAGATTATGCTAGTAATGAAAAACTCAAACCCTAATAATAATTCCACATCCTTACAAACATTAACTTCATAAGCAAATATGTCCTTTTACACAATGTTTTTTAAAGGCATGGAATTCATTCTTGTGTATGTTATAATATTCTCGTAATATGTAAAATATAAGTATTTATATCATATATCTGTAACTTGGACATACAGTTGCCCATTTATAGAATCACTGAGTTATGTATTTTTAATAGTTTAACTTTCACTTAAAACTCAAAATGATATAAATAAATATTTACAGTTATGTATCTTATGAACATAAAGTCGACAGGAAATCATATATTTATTCTTATTTAATTTTTAAATCTTTATTTACTGGGTTAGTCCTCTTTTCAGGAGAGATCATTTATATTACTAGGAAAATTTTTGACCAGGGAATCACAGAACTTCACCTACTCTTCATAGTAGGGGAAAGCATTTCTGTGTGTCACAACCACCTTCCTCTTCCTGTCTCAGGCATGGAGGTGGCCTGGAGAAACACGGAGTAAAAATGGCTGAGTCAGCTTGTGCTGAAACTGGAATGAAAGTTGGTGATAATGTAGTCAAAATGGTAAAATCACTACCAGTTTTTTTTCTGATGATGTGGGTGTAGAAAAACCACTGACATTGGAGAAAAAGGAGAGTGTGAAGGAAAATGATATTGTACCTGAAACAGAGATGGATTCAGAGGAAAACATCTAGAGGAGATTATTTAAAGGAGAGACAGCTACCTCTAAAAATGCATAATTATGACCCTCCAATGGAGGGGGTGAGGTTAAGGGATGATTATTTGGAAGAAATGCTAAACCAAACTGTGAAAGAAATCGGAACAGCAATTTCATGGAGTGACATTATGGAAAACGTAGAAGAAGAGACTGTGCTAGAAAAAGTTCCAGAAACAAAAACTTATGCACATACTGTTGGAGAAGGAACAAAGAAGAAAGAAGAAATAAAGAAACAAAAAAGAAGTATACAGTACATGTGAGCAGTAAAAAAAAAAGTTTGAACTGTTATGAGTTTGGGACTCTATCATATCACCTCTGTGTGTCAAAGCAAAAGAGGTAAGAGTATTCATTTTAGTTAATAAAGATACTTTTTGTGACTTGATATTTGAGAGTGGGCAGGCCATGGAAAAAATTTTGGGTGCATATGAACAAAATGAAAATATTTATCCATGGTTAGAATATGTGGTTAAAGCTTTTTACAGACAAACAAACAAAAAAAGAATAATGATCCAGCTTTGAACTGAAGTTGAAGCAAAATAAATGAAAGAACATTTGTTAACTATATGTAAAGAAGCAATGGAAACTACAAAAGTATATGATGAAAAAGGACTATGGACTGGGAAATGGGAATGTGGAGTAATACTGAAAATGGAAAATGATAATGTTATGCATGTACCTAGTATTATTAATGTTCATGGTAATTGGTGTTTTGTAAAATACAGGGCTCAACCAAAGACTTGTTATATTTTGGAAAAAAATATAATTTAATCAATGAATCTGATAAAAAAGTTATGTTATGTATGTGTTAAAACAGGCATAATGACAAAAATATGATTTAAAGTGCAAAAATGAGCCATTGCTGGTCATTCATGGCTAGAATGTGAAATGAATGTGCAAGGAAATGAAAATGAAGTTATAAAGGATAAAGAGATAGAATGTGTTATACAAGAAAATGTATAAAAAGATGTGACTGATAAAGAGGTTATACATGAAGTTAAAGAAAGTAACGAGGAAGAAGCTGACTGGTGCACAGTAAGAAATAAAAAAAAAATTGATAGGGACTGAGTTAAAGAAAGGAAAAGAAAATTCAAAAATATAATTCTTAGAGAAAATAAGAAAGGAAAGGGCTAAATATTTTATTATACTAACTGTTTTAAAAGCTGAAAATAGCTTTAAATGTTAACAGTATGAAGAATTTTAAGAACAGAATAAGTATAATACAATAATGTGATGCAGTAGATGCATATGTTATTGCTTTAGAATATATCAGATTATTAACAGAAGAAAGAACACAAACTGAAAAACTATGGAATGGTGTGGTAGTTTGAAACATAGGGGAAGAAACATGCTCAGGCATATGTGTATTATGTCAAGAAAGCATTAAAATATTAGATGTAACCATAGTGGAACTAGGACAAATTATGGTAACAGACTTGAGATGGAAAAATATGTGAAAAGAATTATAGCATATGTAACAAAAAAGAGAGAGTAATGATGTTTAAAAATATTCTTGGATATATTTGTGTAAATATGGACATTAAAGTGGTGGATGATTTTAATTGCAATTTATGAAAAAAATAAGAGCAATTGTGATGTTAAAATGGTTAAAGAAATTATGAGAAGTTGAAAGTTAACTGTATATCAGAATAACCACTGGACCTAAAAAAAGGAATGAAATTAGGACATAAATTGATTATTTTTAATACCTGTAGGCTTAAAAGTAAAAAAAAAAAAAGGAATTAAGTATGCTGGATTTTCAGATCATGTGGCTATATGGATTAAAATACAGGAAAATGAAGAATATATAAAAATAGGAAAATGAATAAAGAGAATTAAAGAAAAGGAGTTAGATTTAGAAGGAAAAAAAAGAACTTAAGGAAGTATGGAAAAAAACCCCATAAATATGAGAGAGTTTTATGAGAAATGGGCTGTTTGGTGGCTTAATTTTAAAGAAAAATATAACAAGTGTTTCTAGAATGTATAAGAAAAAAAGAAAAAGAGAGACATAAGATATTAAGTCAAAAAACATTCACAAACTTAAAGAAAAATCCTGTTTATGCAAAAGACAGATAAATATATAAACTGAATCAAATTAAAATTAACAATGTGTTATATAAATAAAAATAGTATTTACAAGGAAAGAAAGAAGAGGTAGCACCATATTTGAGTAAAATATTAAAAGAAGGAAACATAATAAGAGAATTAGAAAATAAGGAAGGTAAGCAAATAAAACAGCAAGAAGGAATGTATGATATAACTAAAGAATATGCATTGGAATGATTTGTTATAAGTGGAGAAAGTATAAAACAAATGTATAAAGCTGAAAAATTAAATAATGAGGATAATGAATATTTTGAACAAAAAATAACTAAAAGAATTAAATAAAACTCTAAAGGATATTAGCATGAATTCTGCAGCAGGACTGGATAGTATTGAATATAGTATGTATAAAGAAATGAAGCGGTGGCAAAAATATTTTTTGTAGAAGTTATGAATGAATGGTTAGAAACTGGAATTAAAGAGAAAGAGGAATGTACAGGAGTTATACAATTTATATTTAAAAAAAGAAATAAAGAGGAGATAAAAAAAACTGGAGACCTATAACATTGAATAATATGGATTATAAATTTTTATGAGAATAATAACAAAAAGGTTACAAAAAATGATAGAATACATGACCAAAATGTATTTAGAAGAAAAGGAAAATGAAGTCAAGAGTTATTATGTTTAATAAGAAAAATAATTTATGATATCATAAACAAATTTAGAAGTGAAGGTTATGATGGGAATATAACCAAAACCAAGTGATAATGTTCAATATAAATAATTATGGGGAATTTTGTAGGCATATAATATAAGCAAAAAATATTACAAGTAATAAAATCTGTTTATGAAAGGAACTATGTAGAACTAAATGTAAATGGCTGGATTGGGGAAGAAGTAAAACATAGAATGTGGAATAAAGCAAGGCTGCCCAGCTAGTAGTATATATTTCTCATTAGTTATGAATGTAATAGTGAAGGAAATTAATGGAATGTCAAGTAGCAGTAAATACAAAATGATGAAGGAAGTACACTTGCCTATAATGTATAATATGTGGATGATATTGTATTACTTGTTAAAAAATAAAGTATGGATGGAAGAAGTAAATGAAAAAGTAAGTATAAATTAAAAAAAATTAAGTATAAAGAAAGAGAAAAGTAAAGGATTTGGTTTTGAAGGTATGAAAGGTGGTATTGAGTTCACTGAACAATATATAGATATATTATGAATAATATTTGGAAGGAATGAGTACAGACAACAATTTATTTATTTAGTTAACATTTGTTTATCGGGAAAGTCTGACTTGGAACAAAGCCAATTTCCAGTGGCTGCCTGGGGAGAAACACTCCAAATGCATGTCTTTGAAACAGTGGATAATGGAATAATGTACTCAAAGAAATAAAGGATGTTACTATTTTTTGGAAATCATATAGATTTCCATATAGAAAAAACACCATGGTAACAGGAAAAATTACTTATGTTGCTAACATCTATATGATTCCTATTAAGTATAAAAAGGAACTAATGATGATTATATTTTTTTTATACTGGGCTATAGACTGAATCCAGTCAAGAGAGGGATTCTATATATGAAAGAAGAGCAAGGAGGCTTGGGTTTAATAAACCCAATAGTAATGCAGCATTGTTAATTTTATATAAGGTATTAAAAGAAATTATGAAGGAAAACAAAAACATGATAGAAATTATACTATATTACAAATACAAAGAACTGTGGGAAGAAATAGAAGTTAAAAAAAGAAGTAAAAGCATTCGGAATGAAGACATGAAAGAGTACCAAAACAAAATTGTGTCATGGAAAATAAAAATATATATATGTGAGAGAAGTAGAAAGGAACTGTACTTGAATACTATGAAAACATTTTATTGCACTGATCCATGGAAAGATTTAGAAATAGATAAGAAACACCCCATAATAATGAGATATAATAAGTATAAAAAGATTAAACAATGTAATTATTTTTTATGGAGATTGTCTTTTAGAAAATTGTCAGTTAAGGCAAATATACCATACAAGAAAAAGCAAAATAGAATATGTAATAAATGTGGAGAGTTTGAGACTACTGGGCATGTGTTTTTGAATTGTGAAAGAGTTGATAATTTGTGTAAAGAACTGTGTGGAACATAATAGGGTGAACAGTTTATTAAAATTTGTGCAAATATAGATGGACATAGTAGAATTTGTTTATTATGATGCATAGAAACAGGAAGAAGTGAATAAAATGGACAGAGTAATATTTTATAAAGAAACAACTGACTAGATGGACAGTATATTATTAAGCAGTCTTTATTAAAACAAACAAAATGTAACTTCTCTCTAACACCTCAACTTTGTTGTCTTTACAGAGTAATATTTTATGTTTCATGGACTATATGGAATGAAATACTAAATGAAATTAAATACAATGGAAAATGGACTTTGACAAAGATTCTGGACAAAATAATGTTTTGGCTGTGGATAAAGAGTGGGGGAATTCTTAAATTGAAGTTTTGTAATGTATGGAGATGTGTAAATAGATGTAAATAATGTAAATATGTAAATATGTAAATAATATGCAATGTATATATCATTAAAAAAGCCCTACTCATTATGTTTGAGTTGGACCAATTTTGCAGGACCACTTGCTGTTTACATTCCAGGCATAGAGGCAGCCCAGAGAAATAGGGAGGCAGATGGAAAGAGAAGGAGATGAGGTAGTGGTGAGAGAACAAGTAGAAAAAAATATTGAGATTTGGAGAATGTGTGCAGGATTCTGAGGAGACATTTCAAAGAAATCTGTTTGATGGAGATGTGTCAGCAAATGATGGATGCAGAATTACAACCCTCCAGTCAGGAGGGTTGTGGGATGATTTACTTGAAGAAATTGTGATGTAAAATGAGCCAGAAATGAAGGACATGTTTCCTGGGGGATGACTTTATGGAGGAGCTGCAAAAGGAAGATGCAGAAAGAATCCTGAAGAATAGTGGTGACAAGGAAAAGAAAACATACACAGATAAACTAAGAGAAGGCAAAAGGGAGTGGCAGAAAAGAAGGCCAAAGAAAATTAAAAATAGAAGTATATGGCAAAGATTCAAAGTAAAGAAGACAAAGAAATGGAAGGGTAAGAAGTGTGGAACAATTTAATAGCTCCTTTTGGATGTAAAAGCACATGAGGTAAGATCATTTATTCTTGTTACAAAGAGATATTTTGTGATATTATATTTGAGGCTGTTTTTCATTGGAAAATTTTCTTGGAGAATATAAAAAAAAGAAAGACTGTAACCCATGTAATCATTATGTGATAAAATAATTTAACGGGGAATTAAAAAAGAAAATTCATGTGTAATTTTGAACAGAGGTGGAAAGTGAGAATTTGAAGAGACATTTATACACTTTATGTAAAGAAGTACTGTACATTGCAAAGGTTTATGAAAAAAATGAGTTTATTGACTGGTGGATGGGATTGTAATATTGTATTAAAAATAGAAAGTGAAAAAATATACTTATAACAAGCATGATAAATGTGGAGGGGGGATAGGGGTATCATAAAATAAAGGAGACAACCCCAAAACACATTCTTTTTGGTGGAAAAGAAGGACATCTGATAAGTAACTGTGCTAAAATAAAATGTATTTGTGGAGAAATGGGAAGATGCAGAAATGTGAAATGAAATGTTATAAATGACACAAAACTGGACATTTATTGGTGGACTGTAAACATGAAAATAAGACTAAGGAAAAAAAATGAAAACAAAATGAACAAAGAGAAAAAAATAGAAGTTATAGAAATAGAAGAAAAAAACAATGTAAAAATGATACAGAGGACATAGAAGAAGGTTCTATAATAAATGATGAAGAAGACATAAAGTGTGAGATAGTAAAAGAAAAAAAGGAATTGTATTGGTAAAAGGGTAAAAGATGAAATATAAATTTAAAGGGATAAGTACAAAAGAAAAAAAGAAAGGAAATCGATTAAAACGAATATATACAGCTAATGATAAGAGGCTGGCATAATGTTTAAGGTTTTTAACTCACATGCACAAGGTGCAGTGTTTGGTTTTCACCTTTGGGGGATAAATTGGATAGGCTTAGAATTGCCCATTAAGACAGCAAGCCTCATGTTAACTATGGACTTTATGAAACCATGAATCTAAGGAAAAGGGAAAATGAATATTTTAGAGTGTTTTCTGTAAATGTGACTAGTATTAAGAATATAGCAAGAAGAATATGGATTTTGCAATGGTGTTATACAGGTGATGTAGTTTTAATTATATTAGATGACACAAGATAAATGAATGAATATTACAGACAGATAAACTATGGGGAGGCAAGAGAATCTGGAATTTGGGAACTGATAGATGTTTTGGAATACCCATATTCTGTAGAAATATAAAGATATTAGATGTAACTTGAATAGAAATAGGAAGACTAAGGTAGATTTAAAACAGAAAGAACAAGCAGATAAAATTATAACATTATATGCTTATACTAATAGTAAAGAAAGGGAAAGCTTATTTCATCAGATATTAGGCAACGTACACAAAAGCTCAGACTTACTCTTTCTAAATATAAATCTAAGAAGTGCTGTAAATAAAGTACAAGACCTGCATGCCATACTCTTCTATTACTCCTCTGACATAGTTATTTAAACAGAGACTTGGTTAAAGCCCCACATATCAGACACTGAAATCTCCCCACCAGGCTATAACATAATTAGGGAAGACCAAAAACAGAAAAGAGGTGAAAGAGTCGCAATACAGCTTATTATGCAGCATATAACCCAAAGTATACAATACGTAAATAAGTCTGAGATACTAATAACCAAACTTAAAATCAGTCAGAATAAGCACAGTAACAATATTCCCATAAGAGAACACACCCTTAAATCTATCACTACCCCTGCTTCCCCAAGAAATACTAATCATGGGTGATTTCAATACTGACTGGGCTACCTGTAACTGAGATAACACCAGTAACCATATCAATCTCTATGGATTCAAAGACATTATTCAGTCTCCCACCAGAATAGACAACAAAACAAACAGACAGTCAATTCTACAGTGGACCCTGACAAATACTCCCTCCCTCTACCAAATCTCTGGTTGTCTACCAGATTCTCTCAGCAATCACGTGCCCACATACCTCCTTAGGCAGCACACCCGTCCACATAGGCAAGCTGCTTACTACCAAATTTGCAATAAGAAAAATTTCAACCCCCCCCAGGATCTAATAAATACACTAAAAAGGGGAATACCCTAAAAATCATGCCCCCTTGATGCCTCTGTAGAATATTTTGATAATACTGTCCTTAACATCCTCAACAGATTGGCACCTCCTAGAATATTACAAGCCAAAGTCAATTACACATCATGGCTAACTAGGGAAACTAAAATGCTCCTTAAACTTAGGGACAAAACCTAGAAAGTATGGCTTACTACCAAATCTCAGACTGACCGCACCACTTATCAACAACTCAGGAACAAAGCCAAAAAACAAATCAAACAAGACAAAACAATTATTACACCAAGCTGCAAGGTAAACATCAAAAAGACCCTCAAAAATTCTGAACTGCAATTAAAAAAAATCTATATCTTAGGCAAAACAGTACCCCTCCTCCTAATTTATCAGTTGAACTAAGAACAGTTACAGAACAGTTTAGCAAGTACTTCACTGAAAGTATCCTATCATTAACTAAAAATAACCCACCCCCATCTTCAACAGTAATTATTCCAACTAACAACAATAGTAATACTTTCTCATTCCAAGCTATCTTCACAAGGACCATAAAAAAATTAATTAAGAAACTCAAGCTTATCCCAATAGCAGCTGATAACCTTCCAGTTGAGTTCCTAAAAGTAGCAGCCAAAGTCATTTCCTATCCTGTAGCCATACTAATTAACAGTTCCATAGCTGAACAATATGTCCCATCTACAGTATTTGGAAAATCTCTCACATAGTCCCCTTACATAAAGGTGGTAATTCAACTAAACTTACAAATTATAGAACTATCACTATACTCTCCCCAATTTCTAAGCTACTTGAACAATGCATCTATTCTCAACTTCTACAGTACCATATTACAAATAACCTACTGGCCAAAACACAACATGGCTTTAGAACCCAACATAGCACTAGAACTGCCCTCCTTAGCTTTACCAATACTATCAACCAATTTAGAAATGAAGGGAAGTTAGTCTCATCATTCTTTTTAGGCATGTCTAAAGCCCTTGATACAATTTCTCATCATAAACTACTTAACGTACTCTTCAACCTTAACCTTAGTCCCACAGCTCTTACATGGTTCCAAAGCTACCTAACAGAATGCCAACAAGCAGTTAAGTGGATCCAGGACCATCCCCCTTAATTCCAGTCACACTAAGAGTCCCACAGGAATCCAATCTCAGACCTCTTCTTTTCAATATATTTAACAATGACCTCAACACTGCCTCCCCCTTAGCCTCTATAATCCAGTACACTGATGATTCTACACTTATATGTGCAGCCACTAATATACAACAGTTACAGTACATAACCCAAAAATCTTTCACTGAAGTAGAATCATAGCATAGCTCATACTTAACCCTAAGAAAACCAAGCTGATGATATTTCAACCTACCCGACCCTCTACCTACCTTCCATATCATACCTAGCAACAATACAAAAGTTACAACTGATTCATACACTAATCTATTAGGAGTCACAATTGACAATAAGATGAGTTTTGACATTCACATAGCTCAGACTATTAAGAAAACACATAAAAAATGGGTACTCTATACAGAAACAAAATATTTTGTACCCTCACCTCCAGAGTAGCAATAGCCAGAACCCCAACTCCTGTCACCACTCCTCTATGCCTCAGCCATAGTAACTACTCTTAAAAAAGCAGACATAAATTAGAAGCATGTTATAATAAAATTACAAAATTTGCAATTGACTCTCGATATAGGTCTCATCGCTGCTATGACTTAAAAGAACTTTCCTGGTTAGAGTTACCCCAACTCTTAACATATACACAATTAACCATGGCTCACAAATTACTCTACCAACCTGAGAAAATACCACTTCTTAACAATGTTATTCACCCCTCTCTAGCAACCACTCTCTTCATTCATCAAATAAATTACTGCATCAGGTTACCAAATCCATAAACACTTGTGATGCTTTATATTCATCTCAAGTTGCTAAGGCCTGGAATGCACTTCCCTCTTCTATTATTTCCAGCCTCAACCCAAACCAGTTCAAAAACTACTCAAAGCTCATCTCGCCAAGTCATGGCATTGCTTTTGTAGTAGCCCAGATTAATGAGGCCTACTACCACATCTCTCATTTCCCCTCATAAGATTAACTCTCAATCCGATTTTCCCATGTATTTCTTATTCTCCTCAGACAATCACCTCCTAAACCTAATTTCCTACTATCTTTTCCTTACCCCCTAATGATCTCAGTCAATGCTTATTTGTCATGCTAAACTGAGACACACTTATAAGCACTCTCACCTTCTCAACTGCCAGTCAATATTTTTTGCAGGACTATAGTGTCTCTGTTTGTACTTTTCCCTTCATCTTTTGTTTTAAGGTTCATATCAAGACAGGAGTTCTAGCTTTGTGTTAATAAAAATATCCTGTCCTACTTTCTTAGTATCTTAACATATGTGAATATGCGCAAGTTGTATTGACTATTGTTATATATAAACTCTGTTCTGATTTTTTCTTAGTGGCTTAATGCATGTAAACATGTGCAAGTTCTATTGACTATTGTTAAATATAACAACTTACAACTATTGTTAATCTGTCTTTTGCTGTATGTTCCTGTTCAATGTATTTTTGTGATTGTATTTTTTCTATATGGAGTTTTTCTCCCTGGGCTTCCACTGAAAATGGGTCACCACCTAGTCAGATTTTCCTTGTAAACAAATGTAAAATAAATAAACAATAATTAAAATGTAGTGATAAATACGAATATTGTAACAGGAGACTTTAATAGTGATTTAAGAAGCAAGCATAAAATGAAAGGAAATTATATAAGAAAATTGTTAAAAGTTATTAGATAAGGTTAGTTGAAACTTTTCTGACAAAAAATCATGGACTTACAAAAGAGGTATGTATAGAACTGAAATACATTATTTTATAGTATCACAAGGTTTTATTATAGGAGAAGGGACGGTAGTTGAAACAGGATTTTCTGATCTTCCTGCAAAATGGCTAGAGATAAAGGAAAACAAAGACTGTATAAAAATAGAAAAAGGAATACAAAGGGTAAATGAGAATTTTTGTAGAAGGGAAAGAGAAGAGGTACCAAGTTACTTAAGCAGATTGATAAAGGATGGTGATAATAAGAAATAAAAAATGTAAAAGGATAAATAGAAAGAACTCCGGGAGCATGAATAATGTGGTACAATATAACACTCAGCAAGCCAGTATTACTCTTGACTAAACTTCATTTACTATATATTGCCTCCTGCTAATTTTCCTGGAGCTCAGCAAAGCTTGGCATCTATCCTGCATTCCAGAAGTGTTTTACTTGTACCCAGTGCCATCCAAGCAAAGTAAAGTACATTTGATTGCACAATTGCACTTGTTATTCTGCATGATCACTACTGTTTCCTGCTTTTATATGTACATTTCACTAATTTTTTTTGTAAATAATTTGCTCTTTCTCTCACTGTTACAGCTGGAAAACTGTCTTGAAATTGCCATCAGCAAGGGATTTACAGCCATTTTTAAGTTGCTTGTGGTAGCATTGCACTTGGGAGTCTCTTCTGATCTGTTTTTACATTAGGAGGACTAGGTTTATTCATCTTGTGGCAGGAAGAGTTTGCCTGTTCTATCTGAGTTTTGAAATGCACAAAAAGACTCTTAGTGTAGTCATTTTATTGGCCGAAGAGCACCATTGTTAGTTTTCTGCTTTTTCTCTCCAGACATAAATTCTGTGCATTTGCATGAGTTAGCTGCCCTCTGCAGTAGCAAACACTGAGAAATTCAAAATTTCCCTGTAGAACGGTCCATAAAACTGTACCTTGTAAAGCAGGAATATAGCATAAATACCTTGTGTGCCCTCAAGCTTACCACAGCCAGCTGTGTGACTAGTGGCAATATCTAAATATTTAGAAAAATTCAATAGTAAAATTACTAGAAATTAGTACTGTTTAGCATAATCTGCCCTAATAAAGCACCCTTATTATTTTGCACCAACAAAGCATATTTAATAGACTTCTAACCCCAATACATCACTCTCTTGTAGCTCACAAATCAAAGGACTGGACAGTATGGATAGTCAGTTTCCTAACTTCCCTGTATTCATCTTGGTGGATATTGGCAACTTGAGACAATGTAGCAAATGTCTCATGTTTACTGACAACCACTTAATCCTTAAAGAAACTGACACAATATTTGAGGGGTGTACTTACGCAATAAAACTGGAGGCTAACCTCTTGCATACAACTGCAGATCAGGTTGTCAAAATTTCATAGACAACACCCATCTCACAGAGCACAAAACACCCATATAGACTGATGTGTGTTGAGCATTTAAAAGGAATTTTCCTAATCAACAAATATCCATTGTCAAAGCTATGCCTCAGCAAGCCCAATGGCACTCAGAAAAGACAGCACATAACACCACCACATGTTGTCATGCTTAGTTGAGCCCCAAACACTAAGCCCGTAAGGCAAGCAACACACTTCCCAGGACTCTCTGGTCATAGGGGACTCCATTGTAAGATATACTGATGCCCTTCTAACTAGGCTGAATAAGGACAAGATAACCATTAGTTGCTTATATGGACCCAGAATATGCCAAATCACGCATGGACTCAAGTCATTACACCACAGGTACCAGTATGATTCCATCATAGTCCATGTAGGTGTAAATGACCTGAGATGTACCTTCCTGGACTATATGAAGAGAGACATAATAGCACTGAGCAGCATATTACAATCACCGAAGATATTGCAACAATATGATCAAAAAAATATTTCTTTCAACAACTGTCTGTCTTTCTGGTGACATTCTAAGGGGAGACAATATTTGTCAGCTTGGGAGGACATAGTTAACAGACTATGTTGCTTTGCCAAAGATGGTCTGGTCTGCACCTTTGACTTCTAGGCTTTTGAAAACTGGCTTAAACTTTATCCACCTCCATAGTGCCTATTTTATCCAATGACAAATATAACAACATAGCAAATTTAAATCAACTCAAGTGAATCTCAAAGTGTTATTCCTCAATTCCAGGAGCCAAAAAAAAAAAAAAAAAAATATATATATATATATATATATATATATATATATATATATATATATATATGGGACTACTTCATTTCACCTAACTTCCAATTCACTGACTCCCATTTGACTGAGACCAAATGACTGAAATTTCATTTCACTGACACTTCATTTCACTGACAGTTCATTTGTCTGACAAGTATTATTAGCAAGAAAATGGAATATGCCCCCTTCCCCACTGTAGTGTGACCCTGAAGTTAGAATATATAGTTGGGGGGGTGTGGGGGGCACATCCCCCCACAACGGGGGGGGGTGTGGGGGGGGAAGCCCCCCACTTACTTTTCTTTTACTAAGCAATATTATATCAAAACTTAACAATATCATATGAAATGAAGTGGGGGGCTGCGCCCCCACACCCCCCGTTGTGGGGGGCTGTGCCCCCCCACCCCCAACTATATATTCTAACTCCAGGGTCGCACTACAGTGGGGAAGGGGGCATATTCCATTTTCTTGCTAATTATACTTGTCAGTCAAATGAACTGTCAGT
This sequence comes from Protopterus annectens, assembly GCF_019279795.1. Taxonomy (NCBI): domain Eukaryota; kingdom Metazoa; phylum Chordata; order Ceratodontiformes; family Protopteridae; genus Protopterus; species Protopterus annectens. The sequence continues at coordinate 1,354,422,693 of NC_056729.1, read as the reverse complement.
GAAATGAAGTGTCAGTCAAATGAAATTTCAGTGAAATGGGGTCAGTGAAATGAAAGTCAGTGAATTGGAAGTTAGGTGAAATGAAGTAGACCCATATATATATATATATATATATATATATATATGTATATATACTTATATATATATATATATATATATATATATATATACTTCTTTCAAGCTCTCCTCACATTGAAGAATATAGACATGTGTGCAGTTACCCAGACATGGTTTAAAGCAGCAGAGAGTATCCCAGAAGTACAAGGTTTCAGTGCCTTCCACACTTTTAGACCAGTAGCTGCACAGCCAAGGGTTAAAGGATGAGGTGATTCAATATACATCAGTAACAAGCATGCCACTAGGTTGGTCAAACAGCATACAACCTAACACCCGTCTCATGGGAGACTTTAATTACCCCTCTACAGACTTAGAAAACTACATGGCCTCGAATCTTCAGGCACAAAGATAACTTTACTTTGTAAATATAAACACCCATGACCGAATACTGAATGTGCCCAGAACAGGCTGCAACATACCGGACCTCATGCTGACAAATATGGGAGAATGCTGCACTACCCCCACCGTCCTCCCTGGTAATGTCCGAAAACAAAGCTGTCTCCTTCAAAATCAAAATCAACTACGTCATCCCATTAAAAACAGTAACAGGAAGTATTCCAAGGGAAATTACCTTTTATTAAGTGATGGTTTGTTAAAATTCATTACCTCTCTAAACCCAGAGTACACAGCAGCCTGTGTTGAATTGCTCTCAGAAATTCTGTACAACCATGTTGATGGTTGCATAGAGCCTGCTGTGTCTACCAGAAGTACGCCCAAGACTACCCCCAGAAATAAACTGCCCTTATGGCATCCCAAATTAAATAGGATATGCAACAAAAATAAAAAAAAAAATATGCCAAAAATCAGAAAGGGTAATTACCATAAAGATAAAAATCTCTCTTAAAGTAAACAGACAACTAAGAGGACTAAAGTGGTCATGCAAAGCCAACTCTGAGAGTAAGACAGCCTCCTAGGTGAAAAATAACCATAAGCCTTCAACATCTATGTGCTGAACCGTTGGTTAAGGGTACCATATTCACTGAGCCTGGTGATATAGCAAACCTGTTAGGGGACAAATTAATTTCTAACTTTAACCACCTCTCACCCCCATCCATCTCTCCCAAAATACCCTGAAACATAGCCCCTCATACTATAACTAGAGAGCAAGCTGCACTCACTAAAGCCAAGGATACGGCTTGAAAGGGCTCTGATAAAATCCCAGGATGTCTCCTGAATAATCTAAAATACAACTTATTAGGACCCTTTGAGCCATTATTTAACTATAGTCTTAAAACAGGCTTTGTGCCTTGTGAATGGAGGACTGTAATGGACCTTCAACAGATCGTGGAACCTACAGACCCATTAGTCTAACTAGTCTTACTTGCAAAGCTATGGAAAGAATTATTATGGAAATTATCATCAAAGACATAGGAGACCTCCAGATACTAGATCCATCCCAGTTTGGCTTTGTCAAAGGAAGGTCATGCTTACTGAATCTGGTGGACTTCTCTGAAAAGGTCATTAAGGCAATGGATAAGGGGAAACAGTGCATACCGCCTTCCTAGATCTGGCTATAGCATTTGATATAGTACCCCATTTGGGCAGTGTAAAAAAATACTGAAGTAGGTATAACCCCCTTTATAACACACTGGATAACTCACAGATTAGACACAGTAGGTTAAAATCAGTGAGGCCACCTCCAGAAATAGGCTGGTCAGCAGTGGAGTTCCCGGGGCTCGTTTTTTGGCCTATTCCTCTTTGGGTTCTACTTCTCAGATGTCAAAGCCAATGTCAAAGGCCTCTGGCTAACCAAGTTTACAGATGATTACAAACTGGGAGCAGCCATTGAATCCTTCCGAGATGAAAACACCATTCAGGAAAGCCTAATACAGACAAATGCTTGGTGCCAAAGCCATGGCTTAAAACTCAGTACCAAGAAATGCATTATAGTACCTTTTGGAAAATCTGCCATCCCAGGTAACTATGTTGTCAATAAAGCACCATTAAAAGTTGGTTCACTAGTCCAGGATCTAGTAATAGTAACCTAGCCTTCAAACAGCATGTGTCCAAGGCAGTAAGTAAATCCTTCTATGTTGCTCAACTTATAAGCAAGGGCATGGCATCTAGGTCCAGAGAGGTCATTCTACTACTTTACCCAGCCCTCATCAGACATGTTATAGAATAGTTGTTGCATGTATATCTCACCAAACATATTCAGCAGTTAGAATGTCCACAAACCTTTCTTATGAAAGGAATATAAGGAGTGAACATAATATCCTATGCTGATTACCTCAAATCCTTGTCTCTGCTCAGTTTCATACAGAGTTTTGAGAAGTGATCTTTGCCTGGCATGCAAGGCATCCCTGGACCCTGTTTTGAAGAACCTTTGTACATCCACAAAACAAATATCATCAGAACTACTTAATTAAAAGACCTAAAGTTTGCTTGCAATATAAATAGGACATGTTGGAGAGACATGTTTTTCAGAGAATTCCCATTCTCTGGAACAGGGTCCCAATCCATCAGAAGCAGAGTTCATCCCTATCCCTATAAAGTGCAATGTGGACAAATGAATGGGTTATTGGAAATTCTCCTATAGTCTGGCTTCTATGTCTCTAGTGGACAGAGGCAGTTAGTAAAGCCCCCATATAAATCAAATTTGTGGGCTACATGTGGATTGCATGGCTAGGTTTATAAGGGCCCTAGTGGTCATTAGCCTAGTATACACCAATGGCCCTATGAATATTGTATGCTCTAATACTCACTAGACATATAGGAATAGAAGTGGGGTACAATCCCTAAAAGTAAGGATATAATGGATTATGTTTTGTGTCTCATAGGTTCATAGGTTCATAGGTAGGTACTAGGCTATCGGCCTAAGGGCCTACATAAGCCTAGCCAACAAGGTTCCCTGGTCTCCAGCTATAACCAAGTTGTAAAGGGTTTAGCATCACCAATGTACTACTTGTTACAGAAAAAAAGTTGGAGAGAGAAAAGCTTTATGTCTTTGAAAACTGTAAAAATGAGTTAGTGTTGTCATACAGGTGGTGGCAAGAAGCTAAATAATATCATCTTTAAAACCTGTTGAACACTTCACTCTGACACACTTTTTTGTATGATGGTAAAGTGCATAATAATTTTTAAAGCTTTCTTAGTTGCTGCTGTTCTGTGGTGGCCAGCACTGGCTAATATTATGTTCTGCTATGAGACTTGAACATAACAATGCTGAGAGGTGCATAATAAAAACTTTCTTAAACACTTATATTATGTAAAGAAGGTGCCTAACAAAGTTGCCTTTTCCCAAAATTCAGAGGGTAATCACAGCACTCCATATGCCACATAACTCATCAACTTCCCAAGGGCAGTTTCAATACTGAGGGAAAGCCTGAAACTTAATTTGAGTCTACAGTCAGTAGGCCTTCAGTGAAATGAACACAGATGTTTTTTGTATTTACAGATGTAATAAAATGTCTTTTGAACAATTGAAAATAAAATTCTTTAGTCAGTCCCCCTCACAAGCAACCAATAAATAAACAAATAAAGGAAATTTGATATTAGGTAGTATGTTTCTGGAACATTTTGGTCTAGTATGTTTCATACTATTCCATTTCAGTAGAAAGATTCATCTCTGGAAAGCATATTCAGGCTTGTAAAAACAGGTTGAATAATGAGGTGCAGTTTTAAGGTATAGTAGCTTTCATAGAAAGTAACCTAAAGAATGTATCAACTATTAAAGTCGACTTTATAGTGCAATAAATGGTTTCATTAGAAAGGCATATATATGTCCATTATAAGCAAATAAACTGGACTAGATCATGAGAGTTATTACATGAAGCTTCATGGTATACATAACTCTCACAAATGTATGACTATATCACACATGAATGATAACCAAAGAGCCATTTCAAACCAATGAAGATAATAAGTGATAGGCCTCCCCCAAAAAATGCTGGAGCGGGGCTCAATACCCAGAGCTTTATTTACTTATAGACCAAACAATTTCATGTCATACAATTTCACATGACTTTTTTTCAGAATCTTTAACATACCTCTCAACTGTACAGATTTTTGCAGAATTTAGCCTCATATTTTTTGTTCCATTTTTCATAAAACTGTGGTTTTCTGGCAAATTAGTGGCAAATCATTAAAGACTGAAGTTAGAAAATAATGACAGGCATTTGAGTTTCAGACTTCATACCCTTCAGAAAATTCATGCTGATGCAAAACATGTTATTCTATCAACTTTCTAAGTTTCTGAGAGCAATATTTAAAGACTGTCCCTATTTTTGGGCCTTTGTCCCACTTTTACTCATAGCTTTGTCCAGATTTCTTACTGTAAAAGGTTGAGAGGTATTGAGAGGTATGATATCAAACAACGCCCAGCATTATTTAAACAACAAAAACATAATGTAACAATTAAAATTCAACAGCTGAAAGTTAAAAAAACACAAAGTAAGATCCTGTTGAAATCATCACATGACATGCTGACACATATTGTTTGTTATTCACGTTGTATCTAAATTCAACTAAATGGAATAGTAAAATAGAAAATAAATAGAAAAATTGTAACATTAGACACCTTACAGTTCTGCAGTAGTACTGAACTGATTTGTAAAAGAAATCTGAGCATAGGCAAAAGTACTACATGAGCATAATCCAAAACTTAGGTACAGTGTTGCTGCTGTAAATCACCTGAAGTGTTGATAGAGCAGCAGGTGTTGTACCAGCTTGCATTTTCTAAATTATGAGGTAAAGACAATTGATTGATTGATTGATTGACATTTGTTGACCTGGAAAATCCACTGGGTCAGAAACTCATTTTCAGTGGAGGCCCAGGGAAAAAAGAAAGCTCCGCTACTAAAATATACACATAGAAGGTTTGAAAACAATTTTAACAAAAGTAAATTGATAAAAATTGACAGAGTTATTATATACATATACATATGACAACAATTGATGTCAGCTTTGTATGATTTAACAAGGTATCCTCAAATGAAAGTTTTGAATTGAATAGTGTACAGAGGAGCAGCTGAACTGCAAATGATTGAGAGAAGGAGGAGGGAGGAAGAACTGAAAAAGTAAATAGGAAAAGAAAGTTAAGGGGGTAGTAAGGCTAAATATATTAACTATTAACTGTAACAGAAGGTAAAATATAAAGAGGAAGAGTGGTGTGAAAAAAATAAGTTATATTAGCACAGAGGCTGAAGAGTGAAGAGAGAAAGATAAGAAGTGTATTATTTAGTTATGAGGGTGGGGAGAGGACAGAGAGCAAGGTAAATAGGGGCAATAGGAAGAAAAGAAAACCATATACGATAATTTATGGATACACGTACTCAGACATTGCATCTGCTGTACATAGCTCCTCTTGCCTCCAAAGTCAGGGAGAACTTCATATGTGCTAGCAGAATTAGAAACACTGTGTAAGATATCGGTGATGTTAATTTGAGAGGTTGACAGAATAAGAAAATGGGAATTAGCATTTATTTTCTTTAGTGAAAGAAGTTTATAACTCTATTGCCATAACTTATTATTTATGTATGTATGTATGTATGTATTATATTTTTAAGAGCAGTCCACCGACTTTTCTCACTCGATCAACAGTTTAAAGAGTGGTTAGGAATAACAGAGCAAAACTGTGACCCAAACTCAGGTACATTCCTGAATATGAAGGGCGGTTGGGAGGTAAGGCTTTACCTATTACCAATATTGTGTGGCCATTCTTTACAGGTAAGCCATATGTTCTATTTCAATACTACCTGCCAAGCTGGCGACACTGCTTTGAATATCACCTTCTACTCACAGTTCTGTTTGAAGGGAGGAGCAGCGATCCTTGCTATCCATGCCTGTTAAGAGTGAGAGGTGTGTCATAGGGGGGCAAAGCATCACCTTCTTCCTTACATCCCATTTTGTGATCTTGCCTGTTAGGGTATTTGTCATGCAAGAAAAGAGGGGTTCAGGCAGTAGGAACTGCAGTAAGAAGTGCACGTCGCCAAGCCATAGTGTACACTACTACATGTAATGTTCCAAGCTGTAACATTACAGAATGTACTCACTTTATGCTAGTGTCTATGGTAATAATTACCAAGGTAAAACTTCTTTCTTCTTCTTTCAGCTGCTCCCGTTAGGGGTCGCCACAGTGGATCAATTGTTTCCATTTCTTCCCGTCCTCTGCATCTTGCTCTGTCACACCAACCACCTGCATGTCCTCTCTCACCACATCCATAAACCTTATCTTAGGCCTTCCTCTTTTCCTGTTACCTGGTAGCTTCATCCTTAGCATCTTTTCCCCAATATACTCTGCATCCCTCCTCAGCACATGTCCAAACCAATGTAATCTTCCCTGTCTGACTTTGTCTCCAAACCTTCCAACCTGGGCTGACCCTCTAATATACTTATTCCTAATCCTGTCCACCCTCGTCACACCCAGTGCAAATCTTAACATCTTCAACTCTGCCACGTCAAGCTCTGACTCCTGCCTTTTTGTCAGTGCCACTGTCTCCAACCCATATAACATAGCTGGTCTCACTACCCTCTTATACCTTACTGGTACTTGTCTGTCACAAATCACTCCTGACACTCTTCTCCACCCACTCCATCCTGCCTGTACTCTCTCCTTCACCTCTCTTCTACACTCGCCATTACTCTGAACTGTTGATACCAAGTATTTAAACTCATCCACCTTCACCACCTCTACTCCCTGCATCCTCACCATTCCTCTATCCTCTCTCTCATTCACACACATATATTCTGTCTTAGTCCTGCTGACCTTCATTCCTCTTCTCTCTAGAGCATATCTCCACCTCTCCAGGGTCTCTTCCACCTGTTCCCTACTCTCACTATAGATCACAATGTCATCTGCAAACATCATAGTCCACGGGGACTCCTGTCTGATCTCGTCTGTCAACCTGTCCAATTACCAAGGCAAAACAGCATAGCATATTATTGTAAAACAACAGTAAAGTTTTGTACCACACAATGGTCAAGTTGCATAATTCTTAAAAATAAACTTTTAAAGCAAGCAAGCCAAAAGAAAAAAAAGCAGGAATCGTCTCAAGGTGTCAAGGCACCAAACCACAGCTTAGAACACCAAAAACATCTTAAGATGCATTTCATATTCTTATAGACATGAAAAGCTGTGCTTACAGTAGGAAAGACAGACTACCCAAGTAAAGAATTAAATATGACTGCCACACCACAGGTTTATGGAAGATGGCATCAACAGATCCAGGAATATTCCGTAGCATAACAGCAAAAACTCCTTTTTCATCTTCTTCTGAACATATTGCAAATTTTAGAAGTGATGATGAAACTATCTGATCCTAGACTATCCTTGGGACTTTATACTGTTCCAGAATTAAAGATCATATGCAACAGTAGTACTTCCCTTCTTACAGCCTATAGCAAGGGATACCCTCACACACTGCCAAGTTCACTAGTTGAAATATAAAAATTCTGTCCAAAATCTGTTTATCTTATTTTAAAATACTCCTGAAATCTGGCATATTCCAAAGATCATTATTTAGCATCTTAATAGGGCTTAGGGTGGTTGCAACTGATTTTTTAAGAAATGTGTATGTCTTTATAGTGTTTAATATAAATAAACAAAAAAATGAAATATCGATACTATTAAACAAATGAATGTAGTATAAGTTTTTTGGTAATGCACTATAAGATATATCTTTTATATAATAATCTGGTTTATAGTTCACTTTTGCACTTTTGTTAATTGCTAAGTGTTAGTGTGTTTTGGGGGGGCACATCTCTGTTTTTCAATGAAGCATGTTTAAACAAAGCTAATTAATGTGTTTTAATTGGTTAATGAATTTATTGGTTGAATTAAGTATAGTGATGGAGTATAAAATGCTGCCTGATTTGTATGAATTCATTCCATTGAAGGCCGGTGGAGTTGAGGTACCAGAATGTGTTAATAAAGAAAGCTTGGCAGCGACAGCAGTGCTCTATGTGTTTTTTTTTAGGAGTATTCCTGTTTTTCCATTTTGGAGTCAGTAGTTTTTGTATTTGCATCATGTTGTTGGAGGGAGCTTCTGCTGTTCCAGGTGTTTTCAGAATACAAATTGATGTGAACAAGTTTAGATTTACAGAGATGTGGAAGGAGAGAGACGACAAACTGTTGGAAAATGATCCTTGGTCTCTGGGGAGGGACCACCGAACGGATGAGAGGTATGAGCAGCTGGAAAATTTGTTAAAAAAGGAGGTGTCATTATATTATGATATAAAACTGTTACAAAAGTATATGGACATGAATATTACATCTAGGGGATTGAGAATTGATAGACTTCCGGCATAGGAATTTTCAGAGGATGAAATAGACCTCTTGGAGAAATGGAAATCCATTTCTCTTGCATGCACAATTAGCTGGTTAAAAATTCTTGTTAAGAGGAACACTCATGCTCATAGTAAGATACGGAGCAACATAATGGAATTGCAAGAGACTTTAATCAATGACACCTCCAAATCCAGCTTTTCAAATAAATTGCTTGATATTAAGGCAGGCGTTGCCAAAATAGAAAGTGAGGTGGTTGCTAGGAAGAAACAGAAACTAGCACGTGATATCACAGACTACAGCAGTGGAATTCTCTTTTCATGGCAATGTAAGCAGCCAAGTGGGCATTTCAAGCCTGGAGGTTTTAAAAGAGGTAGATAACATTCGGGGCCTTCATCTCGTGAGACGTCTACGTCATCTGTGGAGTTGGTTTCCAATGGGTGGAAAAGTGTATCCTTTGAGGATGTAAGAAAGGCTTTGGAAGAGGTTTTATCTATGGCGGACAGTGACTCAACAGAAGACCAGAATCGAGGGAAGAGTAAAGGAAGAAGGTTCCAGGGAAAGGGGAGAAAGAACTAAACTGTCGAGTGAGACAGTTGAAGATATGTTTTAAACATTCAATAGACTTGCATCTCCCCGAGTAACAGGGTACTAATGCTTTACAGTGGAAGATGAACTATAACTTTAGCCAACCTGTCGGCTCTATGCCTAAGCATTTTGCTTTGTTTAATTCTAATGTAAGGGTAGAAAATGTAAATCAAGTAAAAAATAGAAGCTTGGAAATTGTAAATCTGTCAGATTTGGTTTTGACCGAAGCAATGGAAAGTGTTTTGGTCAAAGGCACGAAATATGTGCCCACATGTTTCCCCTCATTAGTAAATATAGTAAATGAGATCAAAGCATTTTTCAGGAAGTTAAATCTGAGGGTATGTTTTGGTGCTAAAAAACAAAATGTTTGTTTAGAAAGGGGTATGCATGTATTAACCAATTTAGACAATGAAAATGTGGACAATTCTCTGTTGGATATTTCAGTGAATGAAAACCCCTTTGTCTTTTGGGATATGGAAAGTGGGGACTCAGAGGATGAATGTGAAACAAATGAAGGTTTCTCAACTGGGTATAGTAAGTTAATAGTACCCAAAGTGCCACATGTTAGTTCTTTCATGCCCCCAAGAAGTACTCATGTTATTAATGTTTTTGAATGTGCATTATGTAAACAGGTGGAATTTGCATACAATAGATGTTTGTCTGGGTTAAAATCATGGAATTTGGATAAAGCACAATGGTTAGCTTTGAAACAACTTAGAGCGGTGACTGATCAGTTTGCATTAACAAGGCAGATAAGGCAGGGAATTGAGTGATTTTGAATAGGAAGGATTACAGTAACATGGCTTTGGATTTGTTATCAGATGATAAGGTGTATCAAAAATTGAGTGTTAACCCAGTAAAATAATTCAATAGTTCTTTATTAGAACTATTGGAAAGGGGAGAAAGACTGGGATTTTTTGCTGGTGGAGATGTCAAAAAATGGTATGTAAAATTTCCCAAAGATGCTATGTTTTTTGTTATTCCAAAAATTCATAAGTGTCTAAAACAACCCCCTGGTAGACCTATTGTCTTGGGTGTGGGTTCTTTTTTTACAAAATGTTGGGAATTTTTTGGACTCCCAGTTAAAACCATATCTCCCAAGAATATAATCTTATATCAAGAATATATCTCATGTGTTGGAAGAAGTCAAGAATATTCAATGGAACCCCAACCTTTATTTTGCCTGTGTGGATATAAACTCATTATACACCAATATCAATATTAGAACAGGTCTGGAAGAAGTAATGAAAATGTTGGGAGAAGGACCCAAAACTACATACATCTGTCAACTTTTAGAGTTTGCTTTGATGCATAATTATTTTGTTTTTGAAGAAAATTTTTATTTACAGTTGGAAGGAACTGCAATGGGGGCTGTTTTTGCCCCTTGGTATGCAGTCATGTTTATGTCAAATTTTGAAAATATGTTTATTTATGGAACTGATTTTTTCAAAAATAATGTTGTTATGTTTAAAAGATTTATTGATGATTTGATTTTTGTATGTAGTGGAGATGTTGGTGAATTTGATCAGTTTATGGATTTGTTAGGCTGCAATGCATTTGGCTTGCAATTTACCTATAGAGTGAATAGGAAATGTATGCAATTCTTGGATGCTGAATTTTACATTGATGGCAAGGGCTTGTTGCAGTACAAACCTTTCCATAAAGAGACTGCAGCGGACAGTTTTCTTAGATTCATAGATTAGTACTAAGCTAACTGCCCTTGCGAGCCATTTTAATCCTAGCCAATTATCCCTTGTGAGACTCAAACCCTGCATCTTGTGTTTGTAAGGCAAATGCCTTAACCATTAAGCCACCCTCCCGACCCTTGAAGCAAGTAGTGCTCATCGTGATCATTTGATCAGATCACTACCATATGGGGAATTCAAAAGAATACAAACTAATACTTCTGATGCAATGATTTTGGAGAGGGAGTTTGTATTGGTCAAGGATAGGTTATTAAAGCGGGATTACAGCATGGAATGTATAAATGAGGCACTAGGTAAATTGGAAAATAAAAGGGGAGTCAGAAGATCAAATGGAAAGTCAATTCAAAGTAGGAAATATAAGAAAAGCAATGGCTTGTATGAAATGGAAGCTGAACCCCTGTTTTTTGTTAGTAAATTTTCCCCTTTTTCTAGGGAACTCAGAAAGTTGATTAATGATCTTTGGCCTATTATTTGTAGAGATGAATTAGTAGGTAATTTGTTCCCTGAGAAGGTTGTTTTTTCATATGGGAGGTTTAATAATTTGAGAGAATTATTAAGGATGAGAAGTAAGACCAAGGTAGTCAAAAGGAAAGGTGTATTTCCATGTGGGGTTGCAAAGTATGTGGAAAAATAAAAAATGTGGATGGATGGACCATCAATGGTAAGAAATTTTTTGTAAAAAATGAGTTTAACTGTAATTCATGTGGTGTGGTCTACATCATTGGATGTGGATGCACACCATGCAAATGGTATGTGGGGCAGACATAGAGAAGGGTAAAACTCAGCATTTTGGAACATCTAGGAGATGTTAGAAATAAGAGATTGGGTAGTCCAGTGGCACAGCACTTTTGCAGCACACATGGAGGTCATCTAGATAGTTCTTCTTTAGTGTACTGGAAAAGCCATATGGTGAACATAATTTGGGGGTTGATGAATTTAAAAGGAAGTTAGTTCAGTTGGAATCTAAATTAATAGTTTATTTTGGCAAATTGTTCCCGAAAGGTCTAAATCTAGAAATAGAGTGGGGTATTTAGTGGTTATTTGTTATTAGTAAGTAACCAGGATTTTAGCGTAAAATATTCAACATAAAAATCAATGAAATAAAATATTGAGGAAAAAACTAAATTAGCATATCCATAGATATAGATATATTTATAAAAGAATATATTTAAATAATTATTTAGCATCTTAGTAGGTCTTAGGGTGGTTGCAACTGATTTTTTAAGAAATGTGTATGCCTTAATTTTGTTTATTTATATTAAACAATATAATGACATATTGATACTATTAAACAAATGAATATGGTATAAGTTTTTTTGGTAATGCACTATAAGATATATATTTTATATAATAATCTGGTTTATAGTTCACTTTTGCACTTTTGTTAATTGCTAAGTGTTAGTGTGTTTTGGGGGGGCACATCTCTGTTTTACAATGAAGCATGTTTAAACAAAGCTAATTAATGTGTTTTAATTGGTTAATGAATTTATTGGTTGAATTAAGTATGGTGATGGAGTATAAAATGCTGCCTGATTTGTATGAATTCATTCCATTGAAGGCCGGTGGGGCCGAGGTACCAGAATGTGTTAATAACGAAAGCTTGGCAGCAACAGCAGTGCTCTATGTGTTCCTTTTGAGGAGTATTCCTGTTTTTCCATTTTGGAGTCAGTAGTTTTTGTATATTCCAAAGAGTTTAAGGGATACATTCTTCCATGTCACCTCATGAAGCACAGTGATGACTTGAGGTACGAGGTGCAGATGTTTTTCTACTCACCATGATGTATAATTAAGAAAAAAAAGCCTACGCACAGACAATCATTGCTGCAGTTATGAATGGGAAATGGGCAAATGAGTAACAGAAAGATGGGTAAATAGTACACAAGAAATTATCTTTCAAAATATTGTTCTGAATGGCAGAAGCGGAAACAGGAAAGCTTCTGCCCTCAATTGCATATCACAAGGGAATGCCCACTACAATAGCACATCCAAATGAGGAGACAGTCAGCAGCAGAAACTACAATGTTGCAAGTGAAATTATTTATTTATTTATTTATTCCAGTTTGGTGACCGGGGAGGTCCACTGTGCTCGAGAGCCCGTTTTCAGTGCAGGCCCGGGGAGAAAAGCTCCACAAAACAAGTTACATAACATATAGAATTACCACATTACAAAGTTACATAACATATTGAAATAACAAAGAAAAATCATTTACATTGCAGTCAATATATAGTCTTACAATAACACAGCAGGTAGAATAGTAGAATGAATAGGTATCATTTTCTTAGTAACTAAGATATTAAAGAGAAAGGCATAGAGCATGAGGCTGGGTGCGGAGATTGGTTACAATTTATGGTCTAGGTCTCTGTGAGAGGTTAGAAAGGGAAGAAGGTTAGCCAGGAGAGTAGGAAGAGGGGAGGTTGGGAGGTATTAGGTTGAAGAGTGCAGTTACATTTTCTGTGAAGAAACAGGTAGGAGTGAAGTAGTCTTTTGAAGGTGTTTAGGTTGTCACAGGCCCTCAATGTAGAGGGCAGGGCATTCCATTTTTTAGCTGGGGTGAAGGAGAGTAAAAGCTGACCAGCTGGGCGCTTAGGTTTGTGGATGGAAATAAGGTTTTGGTGATTGGATCTAAGGGGTCTGGTGGGCTATATGGTAGGAGGATATTAGATAAAGCGGGGCAGCTGGTGGGTTGAAATGGTAACTTCCGGGCTGAGACAGTTTGGAGGAAGTCTAGTTGATTGGGGAGTTCAAGCCAGTTTAAAGTTTGTAGGGAGGAGCAGTGATGAGAGAAGGCGTTTGCTTTTGTGTCACATCTGGAGATTTTATTGCAGCATACTTCTAGATTGGAGGTAAGGGTGGAAGATAGATTAATAAGCAGAGGAGTGCCATATAGAAGAGATGGGAAGAGATATGTAGTGGCCAGGGTATGTCTAGTAGAGGGAGAGAGGAAGTGATTATTCCTGTACAGTAGGCCGAGTTTTATGTGGGTTTTCTTGATGTTAAGTTGGATATGGTATTGAATATTAAGTGTTCGTCGATGGTGACCCCCAAGAGTTTGGCGGAGGGAACAATGTCAATGATAGAGTTTTTGAGGCTGGTAATTTGAAATGAGTTTTTATCAATGAGAGTGGATTTAGACGGAGTGAATAGGAGGATCTTAGTTTTGTTAGTGTTAAGTGAGAGATGGTTCTGCTGCATCCATTTTTCAGTGATTGAGAAGGCAGTCTGAGTTAGAGACTTGAGTTCAGTTTGGTTGGAGGCATAGCAGATCAGAGTAGAGTCGTCTGCATATTGGACAATTTTAGTGTTTGGAATGGCTTTGTGGAAATCATTAATGAAGATGTTAAATAGCAGAGGGCCAAAAATGGAACCTTGGGGAACTCCTGTGGGGGTTGAAAGGAAGGTGGAGGAGGACTGGCCCCATTTCACTGCTTGGGACCTGTCTGAAAGATAGCTGGAGAACCAGGAAATAGTTTTTGGGGAGATGTTAAGGTTAGATAGATGGTTTAGTAGATGGGTGTGAGAGATGGTATAGAAAGCTTTTGATACATCTAATAGAACAGATGAAATTAAGTTACCAGAATCTCGAGTTGAACTGATAGAGTGTAAAAAGGAGAGAAGGGCTGTCTTGGTATTGTGTCCAGGGTGGAAGCCGTGTTGGGTAGGAGAGAGCAGTTGGTGTTTGGTTAGGAATGGCAGCTGCACGTGTATGCATTTTTCAAGAAGTTTAGAGATGGGAGAGAGGATGGCTATGGGGCGGAAGTTGGAAAAGTTACAGTTTTTGCCACCCTTGTGTAGTGGAAGAATAAAAGTAGAACGCCATAGTTTGGGTACATATGACTCGAGTAGTGATCTATTAATCAGGATGCTGATAGGGAGAGCAATACTGTCAGAGGCAATTTTTAAGAAGGAGGAGGGAATGTTGTTAGGAGCATTGGTGCAAGGTTTAAGTTTAGAGAGAAGTTTCTTTATGAGGTAGGTGGATACAGGTTTAAGTTCAAAAATAGAGGGAGTGGGAGGAGAGGGGGTGGAAGCCTGGGAGGAGGGGGGTAGGGGGATGTTATTGGGGAAGGTTTTGGTTAACTCAGCAATAGAAGAGGTGAAGAAGGTGTTAAATAGTTTGGCAAATTCTTATCAGATTTGCTAGTGTCAGGACAAGGGTTATTTGTGGTACCAGGCTTGAGAAGGGAGTTAATAGAGTTCCAGAACTGTTTGGGGTTCTTTGTGTGCTTTATTTGTAAGTGGTTGTAGTAGGATTTTCTGTCTATAATGACTTGTTTTTTGGCTAGGTTTCACAGCTGTTTGTATTTTAGTAAAAGTTCAGACTGTTTATGATGGAGATAGCTTTTCCAAGATTTGTCTCTTTGTTGCATAATTTTCTTGGTTGCTTTTGTAAGCCAAGGGGCTGTTTAGGCTTTAACTCTTTTGGTTCATGTTGGAGCTAGGGAGTTTAGGACAGAAAGGAATGTAGAGTTGAAGAAGTCAACGGCTTCGTCTAGAGGCAGGGTTTTTAGTGGGTCAGAGAAGGTAGAGGGGATAAAGTTAGTTAGGTTACGAGTATGTAGGAGATGGTGTGATTATGGGGAAGAGGATATGGCTCTGTGGGTGAAAGCAGGGAGGTGGTCTCCTAATGGGTCGGGAGTGACACCAGATGTAGTGATTTTGTTTGGTGGGACACTAGGATCCAGTCTAGGATGGAGCCTGGGCAGTTGGTCTTGTTGGGCCTAGTAATGGAGTGAATAAGTTGAGTAAAGTTGAAGAGATTGATTGATAAGGTGGGATCAGGGTCAAAGATTTTTTGCCAGTCAATATTTACGTCTCCCATTATGTAAGTTTTGTGTTTAATATTTGAGCAGGTCCAGGAAAGGAAGTCTTACAAGGTATTGGTGTTATTACCAGGGGGAATGTAAAGGGAGATGATGCAGATACTTTTATGGTCATTTAATTTTAGCATGCCAATTACTAGTTCAGCGTTATTAAAGGATGGAATAGTATTTGGGAAGGGAGTGATGGATAAGTGATTAGAATAAATTAGTGCTACTCCACCACCTCTTTTATTTAGGCAGTCAGATCGGAGGCATTGAAATCAGGTGGGAAGGAATTCTGAGTTGGTTATGTGTGGTTTTAGCCAGATTTCAGAGATGGCTACTATGTCAGGTGAGTTATGGTTGAGCCAGGCATGAAAGAGGATAATTTTATTAGTTAAGTTTTGGGCATTGATGGTGATGAAATTGAAGTCTTTATGGATAGGTTTATTGTTGGAGCTATGTTTTTTTGTTTGAGAAGTGTTTGGTCCAGGGTTGTGTTGAATGTCGCCTGCTAAGAAGAGGTATGAGAGAAGATGGATAAGTTTTTTAGGATTGTGTTTGGTTAGGAATGGATGGAGGGTGTGGGTTTAGGTTTGTAAAAATTTGAGGGGATTTGGAAGAGTTTTAATGTTAATAGAGAGGTGGGGTGAATGGGGTTAGAGAGGTAGAGATGTTGTAGAAGTTATTTGAATGGTTGGGGTATGAAGGTGGAGGTGGAGGGTGTATGTGGAGGTTAGTATAAGAGGTGGCATGGTATAGAAGAAGCAGAATGAGGAGTAGGAGTGTTGTAGGGGTAAGGATTGTGGAAGTAAAAGAGGGCATTTGTAATTGAAGTTTGATTTGAGGAGATAGGATTATGGAGGTTAGAGAGGGATAGGAAGGGCAGGTGAATGGGAAGAGGAGTATTGAGTAGGGTGTGGATGGTGGAGAGGGAGGAGTTATGTTGTGATGGGATTGGGTGTTGTAAGAGGAATGGAGTATGGGATGGCAATAAATGTAGGAGCACTGGGGGTGGGTGGGAATTGGAGGCAGGGTAGGGGAGCGGAATGAGCCCATAGGGCAAATGGAGCAGGATAGAGCAACAGGGCAGAAGAATCCAGCTGAAAAAGTATCAGCCTCTGCAGGTAAGAGCTGAGGTAAGTAGGAGAAAGTACAGTAAGGCTGGGTGGAATTTGATAGAGATTGAGCAACACAGGGGAAGAGAAATAAATATAATGTTGGGAGAGAGGAGTAAAGTTATGGGATAGTTGGCTTTAGAAGAAGATTAGAGGTGAAGGTGGATAAGAGAAAAAGAAAAAAAAATAAAATAGAATAAGAGTAGGCAAAAAGGTGGGATGGTGCTGCCACCTAGTGGAGAGAGGAGAAAAGGCAGGCAGAGAGGGAAAAGGGAAATAAAATAGAGCAAATGGGCAAGTGACTAATGTAAAGAAAAAGTAGAGGTAAAAAGTAATGAGAGGGTAAGTCTCCAGTGGGATACAATGAATGGGATGGGAGGCTGGAGGTCAGTAAGTTAGAGGGGGATCTTTGAGGTCTGCGGTAGGCTGCTGAGTCACACACACTGAGGGACAGGCTAGCAAATAAGGATATTTAGATAATTGAGTTTGTTGTAAGGCTACATAAATTTACTGAGAACAAAATAGGTAAGGGATTCTGCACTGAGGTTCTTTTCAGGTAAGTCCAGACTGCTGAGCAGGAAAAGTCCAGGTGGCCCGACTTGGCTTTTTGCAGAATGAAGTCTGTGTAATTCGGGAGGTAGAGACGGACCTTCAGGAGAGGAGTGCTGTAAAAGAGCGGGGAAAAACAAACAAAAGTAAGTATAGGGAGAAGAGAGGAGGAGGAGGAATGTATGTACTGGACAGTATAGAAGTTGAAGTAGATTTGGAGGAAAAGTGTAAGGAACAAAATGAGAAGTAGGTCTGGAAGAAGGGTATAAGTGAGGGAGGGATAAATTAAAGATAAAAGTGATTGAGAACAGCTGCTGAAGAAGAAAGTCATGGAGAGAGAGCTACACAGACAAATCGTATTACCTCTACCAACTAGTACAGCCCAAAGTCAAATGCAGTTATACAATTTAGATGTTTGGTGTGGGGAGCAGAGGAATACAGTAGTACAATAACATGTTCAGGCAAACTGATTTGAAACAAATTATATATGCATTTTACCTCTACACAATGTGTAAAGGATGGCTAGGCAATTTAATGTAAGAGAAGTGTAATTTATACTGTTAAAGCAAAGATATGACCTAAATCGAGAGTTGGAATAAACGTTAATGTAGGCAGACAGAGTGTGAAAAATCCTTAGCAATCTATCAAAAACTTGTAGAATAAACTGCGGAGGCAATATATAACTCTCAGCAATTCAGACCTTGGCTAGGCAATATATAACAATAGCTAATTAAAAGAGGCTAGGCACTGTATAGTTTTAGTAAGGTAAAATAATAAATACTAGCTGTTAGGTAAAATAAGGTGATAAGGCTCAATAAAATGCCTCTTAGAGGAGGAAATGTATCAATAATCTGTGGGTGAAACACATCAGTAGCGATATAAAAAGTAATTACATTATACAAAAATGGACTTACGAGCTCCACTATCCACCAATCTTTTCAGAATGGTTGAAACTGAATGCAGGTTCTTGATCTTTAAGTCATTAGTGGATAGATATATATGATATATATATATATATATATATATATATATACATATATATATATATATATATATATATATATATATATATACATATAAATATATATGTGTGTGCATTTACACACACACACACACACACACACACACACACACACACACACACACACACATATATATAGATATATATATATATATATATATATATATATATATATATATATGTGCATATACATATGTGTGTGTGTGTGTGTGTGTGTGTGTGTGTGTGCATATCTCTGAAGATGAACTAATGTAAGTTTAAGGTTCTAAATTTTAGCAGTAGGATTCAGAAAGAGTCTGCCTTATGTCCTTTTATTGGTATACACAAGATATGGACAGTTATGTCTTTGTGTTAATTATACTGAGGCTTCTACTAACTGTCTTTATGTAATGGAGGTGCTAGAGGTTTTTCATTTAAAGTTTAATTAACTGTAAATTAAGTTCATCTCAGTATAATTAATTTCAGTCAAATGTAGTCTGCATTGATTGAGCATTTATATCAACTGAACTAGCATGTTAAAGATTTTTTGATAATTATTAATTTGGAGGAAGTAAACTTGAATGAAGCAGAGAGAGGTGCAGATACACTGAGAATAAGATCAGTATAATAACGATCTGGAAGCCAAGGTAAATGCTAGACATACTGCTGGTGCATTACTAAGTACTTGGAACATGAAAGAAAATTATACAGAGTGTAGGTTCACATTTTCCCAGCTCGAGATTATGCTAGTGTTGCATGCATTTATATTATGAAGGTTTAGCTTATAAAACTCACCTCATAACAAATATATGCACACAAATACAGAAAAAGCCCTCTGCTTAGACACTGTTGGAATTATAGAAGTGAAAGGAAATGTTCTTGATGCAACATACAAATGCTGAATCTATGTATCTTTATGTAGAATGAGGTAGTTAAAATATAACATTTATGTATTCTTTACTATTTAGTAGAACTCTTGCCAAATGTAATACAACACTTTGCCAGCCCCATTTATTTTCTTGTGTTGTTAAAGAAATCATAAGCAAAACATGGGATGTTTTCAGTTTACACAGTCTGTATTAAAAATGTCCTTTACACTCCTGTAGCAACAATAGTTATATAGGTTCATGGGTTCATACATTAGTTTTAAGCTAACTGCCCTTGCAGGCAATTTTAAGCATAGGCAAGTATCCCATTTTGTGTTTAAAATGAATCCATCCCATACAAGTTTAGATTTGCCTAACCCTTTCCAAGGTCTATATTTTAGTGATAATTGCTAGATTAAAACATTGATATTTGGAGGGGGACGCATGCTTTGAGATAAAACATTTAGGAGCTGCCTCTGTCTATTAATGATACAGGTGGACTCCTGGGGTAAATTTTCTATTTCCCATTCATTGATTCATGTTACCCTTGAAAGTCTAAGAGAACAGATTATGGTAATTCAGGTACATATGCAGACAAGCAGAAGAAAATCTAGTGAAGATGATTTGGGACAAACAGGAAGAAGGCAAGAGGAATGAGGGCATCTAGCAAAGAGAGGGTTGGATTGTTTACAGAAGACCTGCAACAGTGATGCATGAGTGTCGAAGAAGGTAGGAGACTTGCACTGAACAGAGAGAGATGACAACAGCTGACATGATATCCTGACCCCATGTAGAAAAAGGGAAAAAGACGGTAGATGATGATGATGTGGTCTGGGATAAGCTTTTTGTATGTACCTGGGACTCTTCCCCAGAGCAGTGTCATATTTTGGAAGATATACCTATGTCTCCAAACTGTTCTGTTAATGTTGTCAGAATAAGTTTATGTCCCTGGATCAAGAATTTCTGATACCATTTGACTTGTGAATGTGAAGTAAGTCCATCAATAATGGGTTGGAGGATGCCTTGTATGCAAGAGACAGGTTACCTCTCAGCACTTTGTAAGAGATGGAATATATCAATAGAGCTTTAAGGTGGTCCATGTAGAACATATTGTTTAAACCTTGTATGATTTTATAAGGAAACTTTATGGGCATTGTAGTTATTGCATGTGCCTGGACAGTTGCATGCCAAAAGGGATGTTATAATCACTGACTGGCCTAGGGAAGGCTGAGTAAATGGGGACAAAGGCATCCTTGGATCTAGAAACAATACCCTTGTTTATGAGATGTGCAATATTATCACAGAAGGCATATGATAGTCAAAAGTTAGGTCCCTGTCCCCATGAGTTCCCAAATCCTGAACTACTGGGTCAGACCTTAGGGTTGTATTCTCAATATGGTAGTTGCCCAGGGGAGCTAACTTTCCAAAGGAGATGATAGTGGATTTTTTGGCATTTAGCTTTAGTCCATTTGTCTGGCATTAGTTATTTGTTTGGGAAAAGCCTTCCTGTAGGATGGTTAAATCCTTTGGGGGTTCAATCCCTGCTCCTAGCCTACAGACATCTGCAAACTTATCCAGATCCCTTTGATAGCTGGCTATTACTTCTAAGAAGTAGATGCTGAAAAGAAGGGGTGCCAAAACCAAATCCTGGAGGACTACATTGTTGATTGTTGTTTTTGGATTAGTATTTTTCCCTATTTTGATCTCTGGTATCCTTTCTATGAGCCGGTTGAAATCCAATAGGTGACAAGGGCATTCACTCATAGTTTATTAAGCTTTTCTACTATGCCTGAGTGGGGGATAATGTCAAATGTCTTGGTCAGATTAAGATCAGTGGTGTGTATCATTTTACCTTCATCTGTTACTTGGGTGACCTTTTCAAAAATTCTATCAGGTTAGTAAGTATGACCTGTCTTTGACAAATGCAAACTGAAATGTGTCCAGTATTTGGAGGTTCCTTCTATATTCATTGAGTAATTCCATGATAATTCTTTTCATGGCTTTGCATATGAGGCTGGTCAGACTTATGGGTCTGTAATTGCCTGGAACTGTGGAAGGTCATAGCTTATACAGGGGAATAATTGTTGCTGTTCTCCATTCACTTGGTAGAAAACCAGTATAGAGGCAAAGCAGTAGCACAGTTAAGGTGGGTCGAATGGTGTAATCACCCCAGGTGCTGTTTCTCTAGGGCACAATTCATGAATGTACTGATACATATATAAATATCTATACAATTTAATCACATTTTTTCCTCTTTACCTTTAAGGGTAATGGCAACACATATTTCCTAAACAGACATCCAATGTTGTCCTGCATGCCTCTTACCCCCACTTACATCATCTTGCTTAGGCACCACCCCAAATATACCTGTGATTGGCTTCACAGGTAGAAGGGGTGGTGCTGCAGTGCAATAAAGGCAGTCTCTGGCTATATGTTTGCTGTCCACAGCAATCCTGTTTGGCAATTGAAATCCCTCACTGTGGGTGCATTTAAAAAATGTTAAAGACTTGTTATTCCTACCTGGCAGTGTCTCATTTGCATCAGCTGATTCAACTGCTGGGGGCAGCATCTTTTTGGTGTGTGGAGACTAGGAAAGAGAGACTGAGAAAGCAGAAAAAGAGAACAAGTGAGTAGGGGTATTACTTACTAGCACATTTGTGCATACATGGGCAAACTTGTCATGGGTCATTGGGGAAAATGTTTCATTTTGGTGCTTGTGCATACATGGACACACTACTGAATTGATCATTGAGGGAAATTATTAATTTTGATGTCATCCGAGTGCTTGTGTGTACATAGATAAACTACTGAAGATGTCATTATGTTTTGTTTTGATGTCAGTGAAATACTTGTGCATACATGGACAAACGTCTGAAGGGGTTGCCGGGGGAAATGATTCACTTTGTTGCTTGTGCATACATGGATAAATTAGTGAAGGGATCTTTGGGGGATTTGATTAATTTTGGTGTCATCTGAGTGATTTTGCATACATGGTCAAACTCCTGAAGGGGTCGCTGGGGGGGGGGGGTCACTTTGGTGTCTGTACATACATGTTCAAACTACTGAGGCATCTTTTGGGGAAATTATTCATTTTGGTGTCAGACTGTCAGTGAAAGTGCTTGTGCATATGTGGGCAAACAACTGAGGGGGTCATCGGGAGAAAAGATTCATTCTAATTTCATTTTGGTGTTTGCATATACATGGACAAACTACTGAAGAGACCTTTGGGGGAAATGATTCATTTTGGTGCCAGATTGTCAGTGAAAGTGCTATTACATACATGGACAAACTACTGAAGAGATTGTTGAGGGAAATTATTAATTTTGTATTTTATCTGAGCAATATATTCTATTTTAGCTTGAATAGTAACTGTTACATAGTACACAGCACACTGGAGAATATGACTGTGTGTCCAATACTGTTTTAAAACTTCATGCAACAAAACTGTGATGTTATTCAGTCATGCTTTGTGTTGTGTTTGGTTATGCATCATGAGTTAAATGATTAACAATGAAAATGTGTTAAATTTTCAATAAAACTTCCTGCTTGGACATGCTTTTGAACCATTTGGTCTCTTATGTTTTTGTGTAAAGTTGTTGTCAAGACATTTTTCCCCATGCCTGCTCAAAAAAAAATGAGGGTCTCTGGCTCCCAACTGCCTAGTTGCTCCTCTGAGGCTAAAGTTGAACAGTGTCCAACCTATTCAATTGCTTCCTGAGATATTTTCAGGGCTCACTAACATAGTATCTTTTGCTTTTGATAGCACTTTCCGGACTTGGTCTTCTGTAATTTCTGGTAGTGACTTGGTACCAGATATTCTTTTGAGACAGACGGTGAGGTTGTGTCGGTGGTAATGGTTGAATCTGAATTTATCTGTCAGCAGGTTAGCTATGTCTTTAACTTCACTGTAAGTAACATAATTGACAATAATTACAAACATAATTAAAATAGGTCCTGAGATTGTACTTTGCTTTATTTACCCTCAGACTTGGCTTTGGATTTAATTAAGCACCTGAACTCCTTATTTGAGTGCTGTGTCATTCTTTGTACTGTTCTCCTTACTTTTAGCCAATAATCTCTTATTTTTATTGTAAAGCTTATCATAAAGCTTGTTGATAATTAATTTCCACCAGAAATTTTTTTGAAGTATGCCCTTCTCTACATCTATGCAGCTGTTTACATGCTGTTATAGTTTAGTGGTGTATATTTCCTCATTTTCAGTAGAGTTAACTAGGATTGGTGGGGATTTTAAGCTTGCCAGTGTATGACTTAGGAGGAGATAGTTTGTCTTGGAGAAATGTTTAAAGGTACCAGGGGTGGGAGTGGTCCCTGAATTCAATTTTATTTTGAAGGAGATGGCTTTAGGGTCAGACTTAACAAGTGAAAAAATACACAAGGTATAGTACAAGATGCAATATTATTCAGTAGAAGGTCTCCAGTATTATTCCCCCTAGTGTTTACTCTGACTAGCTGTTCCAGGATGTTTGTAATGATAAAGAACAGGAATCTCTGTGCTTTTGCAGTAATGGTGGTGAAGATTTCCCAGTTTATAGCTGGATAGTTTAAATCACCTGTGAAAATGGTATTCAGTTTAATATTGAATGACTCTAGTTATTTTAGATAGACACCGCAATTTTATTGGGTCATAGCTGGAGTCCATTTTGTGTTAAGGGACCTTTGTGATTGTGATTTGGACATGAAGACACGCTAGTGCATCATGCTGCTTTACAGCCTTGGTGTGAATCTGTTCTGAATGAGGACTGGGTCACTTCCAGCTTTTTTTCCTGTGCAATGGCTATTCTAAAAATGTGGAAGGCATTATAGCCTTGCACAGCCAGAGTATTCCCCCCCTCGCACAATACCCCCCTCAATCACTGTAGCTTACCTAAATGTACAACCGCTAGTTCTATCTGCCTCTTACTCCCAGAATGCAATGCGCCATTTAAAAGCTGAGAAGTACCTTCCCACCCTCTTTCATCCCAGGTCTAGTAGAACTCCACTCCCTCTCCACCGGTGATGTGCAGATAGCTGTAAGGTAAATCATAGATTACAAATTCACTGTTAACTTACTTTGCTTCATAACAACGTGGACTGCTGTAATATGTTGTATGTCCTTTGAATTAGTGGCTCATAAAATGCCAGTCTGTCGGTTTTCCTTCTTAATTTGAAAGTTACTCATTTGCGTTTTCTGCCTGGACTGTTGCAGTGCTCGTAACTTAGCCTGGATTCTAGTTTATTATATTAACTGTGTTTTATGTGTACTGACACTGTGGGATTGTTATGTAACAGAGACAGCTAGAAAGCAGTGCTAACAAATATTGATAGTTCCTGTGTGATTTACCCGTTCCCATTCCACATGGTTTAAGGTTTTAAAGATGTTATAACCTCTCACTTAACAAGGGGCAGTCCTTGAAGCTTCATGTTGCTATTATCTTGACCACTACATATCTTGTAAATTATATAGTGTTCTGTGTACCTCACCTTTACATCATTAGAAGTTAACCTTACTGCGAAAGCTTATATTTGGCTTTAAACTATTTTCAGCTACATACCAGTTGCTCTGAATCCCAGTTCATACATGCTGCCCTGTTTATATGTTTACAGTGTTCCTGCACTGCTTTGAAGCAAGAAGTATAACAGCCGACATGTATAAAGCAAACACATACCCAGTGGATATTATGGTGTAGTCTTTGTAAAGCAACTGACACAGTTATTTTATTGCAATTCCATATATCTCGATTCACCTAAATGTAGTGGCCCAGGATCTACACCAATGCAGGTTGTTGGTTTATGAGGTTAAATGCCTGATATATGATACAATGAATTTTCATTCTCACAGTGTGTTTCCTTTGTCTTGCTCCCTGATTTGTTTCTTTTTATGTTTGCTCTCAACTTGAATGGATATTAATTGTTCCTGAATATAGCATTGTAGAAAATAACTTTTTATAACTGTTTGTGATTAGTGCTATATAAATTATGCAATATATGTTGCACTATAACCATTGCTATTAAAACTGTATGATATTTTGGACTGTTTAGAACATTTTACTGCATTATCTGCTCTCTATTCTAACTTCATATTTCCCCACTTCAACCTTTACTAACTCTTTTTTCACTTTCTCTCTATCAGTATCTCAGCATTTTCCCACTTATTTCCTAGCCCTCATACTGAGCCTCTCCTTCCTCTTACTCTAACTTCTAACACCTAGGATATCTCTTTCAGATACTCTCCAAAACTCCTTCCCCCAGAGATAGCAAATACCACTAATAACCCATAAATTTTCCCTCTAACTTAAGGTGAAGAGTGTTTAATTTCTGTGGTCTACTTACTGATATATTTTTTTCACTATTACCCAAAAGTCAACTCTGGCTCATCCCACTCCATTCACCTTCTGCTGCACTCTGGCTCACTTTGCTCCCCTATCTTACCCCCATTCCAACCCACCCCCTCTTTCATTACATTTATATTCTCCTCTAACCCCACCCCTTAATTAACTCACCTATAAACTCCCTCAATTACATATCCTAAGACCCACCCCCATCTCTCTACTCCTACATACTTAGCACTCCTATCCTTTTCACAATGGCTTGCCCCCAATACACTCCATCACATAACAGTCATAGTTTTCATTATCACCTACACTACTTTTCTAGTGCTACTAAACCAAGCTACCTCCATACAAACCAGCTTAAACTCATCACCACCAACAGCCAGCACCCAGACCCTTCCATTACCTGATAGCACAGATAGTTACTTAAACATCTCACACTCTTTATTTGTAATCTGTACCCACAATATAGCCAAAATAAAACTACTCCCTGCCAACTCCAAACTTAAATTATGTTTTTTACACCAACCAAAACCCCTCTCATGGAGCCATCAGACCTATACTACTATTTACCTTCTCCTATCTCTAACACAATGTGGGGACATCCATCCCAATCCTGGTCCAAATTATGCTCCAAAACCCACCTCATATCCAAAAAACCAACAGCTACATATAATGACAATAAACATGTGCAGTATTTTGTAATAAAATTACTGAATTTCATGCCTGGCTAACTACTCACACCCCAAACATCGTTGCAGTAACTGAGACATGGCTATAACTGCATATTGCTTACAGTGAAATTCTTCCACCAGGCTATAAAATCATTCACTCCAATAGACTCCACAAAAACAGCGATGGCATAACATTAATCTATCAAAATTCCTTAAATATTACACCCTACCCCAAACCAGTCCCTTCTTTTGGAAATTTAGAATTTTTACTGACCTCTCTTCATATGAATAGCAACAAACATCTAAGTATTGCAGTAGTTTACATCTCCCCCAGGCCACAATATTACCATTCTAGACGATTTTCTATCCTGGGTAAACCTGATTGTCTCACAAGAAACCATAATCCTAGGAGACATGAACATTAATTGTCAAAACCAAACTTCCAGTTCTCCAGTCAATAGTATAAATCTACATAGCTTCACACAGCTTATCACAGCTCTTACCCATGGTCTAGTCACAGCACTGGAGTCTACCTTAGACTGGATATTAGCATCCCACCCTCACAATTACTCAAACTCTGGCACCCTACCCAACATACTAAGTGACCAACTCCTAGCATACACCCATAGGATTCACCCTCAAACAGTCAAAACACACTCCTACAAAACATCCAGGAGTCTCACCCACTTCAACCAAAATAAATTCATAAGCATTTTGAAATCTCAAAACTGGGGCCCATTAAAACACTCCCCTTAGATGAGGCTGTTAACTATTTCAACAAGCCTTTTCTAGATACTCTCAGCAGCTTAGCCCCTATATGAACCAAACAAACAAAATGTAACCATGCCCCTTGGCTACCAAAACAGATCCAACAAAGCCTTCTACATAGAGATAAAGCAGGGAAAGCATGGCAAAAAAATAAAACAAAACAAAATGAACTTAATTACAAACAACTCCGAAATAAAGCCAACAAGCTAGTCATACAAGATTAAAAAAAAAATACTTTTTCTGTCAGCTGTCCACCTTAAACAACAATCCAAAAAAGTTCTGTAAGTCTGTCTCCACCCTTCTTAACCCTGGCACCTTACAAAACCCATCCCCTGGTCCTGATAAGACTCCACGGCAAATTCCCCATGACTTCAACACCCATTTCATTACTACCATTCAAAAGTAAACAAACACATCAACAAACATAAACTCAAACTCCCAATATATAACTAATTCCTTACTTGATAACAACATAACCCCTACCCCAGACAAATCTACTAATGCTCCTTCAACTCCTTCATTTACTATTCAGCCTATATCCATGTCTCTTAAACTCCTAATCAAACTCAAACCCTTTTCTCTTTCCACGGATAATCTTCCCCCAGAATATCTACAACTAGCACCAAACACAATTACATATGCAATTAGCATTCTTATAAATCGCTGTCTCTCAGAGTGTTATGTCCCCCATTTGTGGAAAAAATCTATTATTACTGCATTGCACATAGGTGGAAATTCTCTTCACCTGTCTAACTATTGCCCTATCTCTGTACTTTCTCCATTATCAGAAATCTTAGAAAAATGTGTAGAGACACAATTACTTAAGTACCTTTTGGATTGTGATCTTCTTGCCTCCACCCAGCATGGGTTCCATCCAGGGCATAGCACTATTGCAGCCCTGCTCTCATTCACTGATACTGTCAACAAAACCTTGGAAAATTGTCACCCTACTTCAGTAATCTTACTGGATCTGTCTAATACTTTTGACACAGTATCACATACTAAACTACTAAACTAACTATCAAAACTAGGATGGTCCCTCAAATCTCTCACACGGTTTACCTTTTACCTAATCAATAGGGAACAATCAGTAAGATGGCATAATGTACAGTCTAATTATCAGGCAAATAGCATAAGAGTCTCACAAGGATCCATTCTAGGGCCACTACTCTTAAATACCTTCATCAATAATCTTTACAAAGCTTCCCAACTAGGCAATGTTATCCAATACGCCGATGATTCTACAATAATATCTATCTGCAACAGTTTCTCTGACCTCCTCACAGTTACACAAAATGCTTTCACATTGATAGAATCCTGGATAAATAATGAACAACTACTATTAAACCCCCCCAAAACTATTTGCTATTCTCTACAAAACCACCAGATATAGACTTCAAATTTTTTTCTAAAGATAGTACAGAAATTGAAATAGTGAAAACAGCTACATTGCTAGACATGATAATAGATGACAAACTCACTTTTGAGCCACATATTCTCAATGCAATAAAGAAAACTTACTTTAAATTAGGCAAACTTTATCATCATAAACTCTACCTAGACAGCCACACCAAAACAAAACTGGCCAGTACCTTTCTCATCCCTTCCCTTCTATATGGTAGTGCCATTTTTACTAACCTTCAATCATTCCTTAGCAATAAACTACAATCCTGCTATTATAAAATAGCTACATTTGCCCCAGAAAAGCCTAACCAGTCACATCATTCCCAAAGAATTTCAGAATTGAACTGGCTCAAGTTCTTCAGCTATCACTATTATAACCAACTAACTATAGCCCACAAACTAATTTTTAAACCCAGCACCTGCCCAGCACACTGGTTAATCCTACAAACATATACTCCTACATGAACACATAGATCCTCATGCAAACAGCTGTTAACAGTAACCAAATCCAACAAAAGAGCTGGACAGTGCCTGTACTCCCATATCATAGCTAAACTTTTCAATTCCTTACCCTCCCACATATCTCAAATTGACTGTATAAAAAACCTTTAAATCAGCACTCAAAAGACACTACCTAAATAACCCCTCTTGGCCCTGCAAAACAAACAGGCCAACTTAAAACTGTCCCTAATTAATTTTATGTCAAATACCATGTTTTACAACTTCTGTCTTGTATACAGTCATGCAATTTTCTCTAAAGCACACTATCAATGGTACTGTTACATATCTTTGCTTTTTTATATATGTAACTTTCTGCCTTGAATATTGCGATGCCAAGCCTTACTAATGTATAATTGTACTGTACTGCTGTACTACATATCTCTGCTTTTATATAAGTACTCAGTGATCATTTTTGTTAAGTTTGTATACTCTGTAATACTTTGTGGAGGTTTTCTCCCTGGGCCTCCACTGAAAATGGGTTACTGACCCAGTGGACATTCCCGGTCAACAAATGTCAATAAAATAAAATAAAATAAATAAATAATTTTGAACCATGTCAATACACAAATATCTACTTCCTCTATGGTGAGGACAGCTTATAACAAGTGTAATTTCTTTTTGGGCTCTCAGCATTGATCTGTAACTCCTTCATATTATCCTTTGCTTTTTTCATTATATTTGTAAGTATATCTGGTTGGCATTGTGGAAAAAAGTCACTATCAGAGTGGATAATCTCTTTGCCAGTATTTGAAAGCTTAGACAGGGCAGGTGCAGGCCATCCCTGGTGATGCAGCATGGCCTGTCAGTCATGTCCTCCTAGTCTGACAAATGTTAGACCCCCTTTAAATGTCATCAAAAACTAAACCAATTAATGAAGTCAGTTATATTTTTGCTCATACTGCAGCTTCATAAACTATCAAATTTCAAAAAGCAACTTAGACAGCACATAAAGAATAACCAGCTATGCTCCTTTCCAATCTTGGCTAAATCCCATTTCTATTCGCATACTAACACTTACTAACATTGACGAACATTAACATTTTTACTACCACCAAAACATCTTTAAGATCCCCCACGTCTCTCTCACCTACTTTCATACTCTCGATACACCCATCTGTTTTTAAGCCTTTACTACTCACCATGCATACTGTCCTTCCGTAAGATGCCTTTCCTATAGTTCAGTACCCCCCACTTACGCCTTCACTGCTCTCATTCATAGAATCTTAAACACCTTCATAACTGACATACGTCTTTCCTTCATGCTTCACTCACCATCCCCCACCACCCCAACATGCTCCATCTTTCCGTCACATTTCTTAATTGCACATTCTCAATCATTATGCACGTTATTCTCATCTATCTTTTTTCTATCTTCCAGCTGCTTCTGTACAAATCCACGCCAAACACTTACATAAAATGACAATGATACTTTATATCTATATGCAACATTTTTCTACTGTACCTATTAAATAGGTAAGCATTTGCAAATGATATCATATTTTTCACAGTCCTGTATTACTTTTGTATCGAATGTACTTTTGAATTGTATCTTCTAATCATGTTTTAAACTCTTTGTTACTTAGTGCAGCTTTTCTCCTCAGGTTTCTGCTAAAAAAGGGAACTTGTCCAGTCAGATTTTCCCAGTCAAAAAAAAAAAAACAAATAAATAATTTCATACTTGGAGAAGGTAGAATGCTGCCCAATGCTAGGCTCATACCTGCCTGGGACACATAGTACGTGAGCTCCATCATATCTTTGTTCATACAGTCAAGAGAGATATGTCTTAAGTCATTCACATCCACATGTATTATGACAGAGTCATACTGGTAGTTCAAAGACCTGAGTGCAAGTGAGATCTGATGGATCCTGGCACCAGACTAACAGCAAGACATCACTCTTTCCTTGCTCTGCCTGCTAAAAGGAAGATCTGTATGTCTTACGATGGAGTCACCTATAACTAGAATATTTGGTTTAGCGGATGCCTGCTTTACGGGCCTAGTATCCGTGACTGTGCGACTTCTTGTAGTATGTGGCACGGTAGGCTTAACAGGCAGACAGTGCTGCTGAGCATGCAGTGTGCTTGTGTTACATTTTGGAGGTCTTGGAGGTTTAGGCCAGTTAATCTTTAGATCCTCAGCATATGAAGGATTACAGGTAGTAATATGGTCACTGTTGTGATGTGTGGTGCGCTATTGACACTCCTGATGCCTGAGTTGTATACACGTGCGATTTTATCCTCCAATACCATTGTATATGTACATCTTTCACAAAGTGTGTTATGCCGTTTGAGTAAGAGATGATGGTCAGAAAGCATGAGACAATTCTTACATTGTCTCAAAATAGCCATGTCAGTCAGGCTGGCTACAGAAGCTTTGGGTAAGCGCTGGTCCACAGTTTAGACAGGAATGATATCGGGACTGGAGGGACTACAACTGATTTGGATTAGTTTGTTGTTGGGATGTAGGGTTTACTTAGGTAGACTTATCACTGAACAATTGGGGGGGGGGGGATATATCCTGGACAGGCTTTACTGCAGTTTAGGGTGAGATTTATTTTGCTCTGTGCATGTTGCTGAAGCATCCAATTTAGATTTCATGCAGCCACTCCACTATAAAGTGATTCCAGTTGCACTGAAACACTGAGCACAGCTCAGCACAGCTTTTTTCTTCCCTTTTTGATGAACAATCTCTCAGTTAAAAGCTTTCCATGTTTCTCAGAGTCTTGAGTACAATACTCTGGGTAAACTCAGCTCAGAGCTGGTTATAGAAGACAAGCTAGAGAGGAACTGCTACTCAGAACCAGTAACAAATCACAGTTCTCTCACTTCTGTGATTCTTTGATACAGGTCTACAGTCCCCAGTACGCTAGAAATTCAGGAGGTTTAACTTTTACAGTGCGATAAGGGACCCTCTGGTTACTGTAGCAACCAGGAGGTAGAAGCAGAGACAGCGGTACTTTATGTAACAGTAGAGGAGGGTGGGGACTGAACAATGTAACAATGTAACAATCAAAGAGTGAAGATATCAGCAGTAGTTGTAACAAACGAAAAGCTCTGTAACTGCAGATTAAACAAGCCAAATAAACAAATATCTAATCTTTTATCAGGATTTGAGTATAAACTGTTTGCCTGGACATAGCTCCTGCAGCAAATGTCCCAATACTGCCAATATTGTAAACTAAAATACAAGAATATGGCACCTGACCAGGCAGAAAAGACAAGTAAATGTATTTATATCAAAAATGCAGTGAAAGATAACTACAAGATTATGGCACCGAACTAAGCAGAAATTACAGACAATTAAAAGAAACAAAAATAGCTTAAAGATACAAGAAACAATATTAAGTCATGGGCAACTTGAAGTGCAATTGAAATTGCATAGAACATTAAAATAATACTTTTTCCCCTTCCTTTTTTGATGCAAAATCTGACAGGTCAAGGCTTTCCATGCATTTCAGAGCTTTGAGTCTTTCATGTAAATGTCTTCCAACACCTATCCATATTTAAATGGCATAAGTCCTACTTTGATGGATCACTTATGTTCTTCTGTTATGAAAGAAGCATCATAATGCAGGTCTTCCCAACAAACTAGACCTGTGGTATGGAGGGATAAAGACATGACTGTTGCATATATGACCAGGAGTTGATTAGAGACCCAGGGACATGAGGACCAATGAGGGAGAACAGGAGCAAATGGCCAATGACAGCTACCCCTTCTTGTGCAGATGAAGGCAGTCTGGCCTACTGTGGTTTTGACACTTGCTTGATGAAAGATGTATAACATGCAGAATATGGGCTGGGTATGCATTGCAACTTTCACTACAACCCAGTGAAAGCATGGCTGTGCAATGGAAGGCAAAGCAGGGTTTCACCTTAGTGGGAATAAATAGCTGTCAAACGTGGGGTTAGATGCTCACAGGTATCACGCTTGCCCTTGGTGCAAAAGGCTGTGGGTTCTATTTCCACACCAGGGAGATGGATAACTGACACTGCAGTGCAGCATAAGGAGGGTACTGTGCTCCTGAGGGTGTCATCCTTCAGATGAGACATTAAACCGAGACCCCACATACCTGAGATGGTGGTAACTCACGTGGATGTAAATAATGCTAAGGCATCTACAAAAAGACTAGGAGAAGATCCCTAATGCCTTTGCCAAATTTTGAGTCTACTAGCCTAGTGGGACTAATCTAGTCAGCAAAGGATAAATAAATACATTTCTGAAATATAGTTATTTAAGAAATTCAGTCAAGCAGAGATAAGCAGACACCCTTTTGTATGTTTTCACGATTTCAGTATTCCTAATTCTAAGGACAGCCACAAAGCATTCCATAGCTATGTCAAGAATCTCAATGGCAACACCCAGAACTGCTCTGAGTTACAGCACAACGGCACGAAAATTACAGGACCAACTGATATTGCCAACATCCTGGCAGATAGGTTCAGTGCTAACTTTACCCCCCCTCACCCCCTAAAGGGCCCATATCTATACAGGAAGAATGCAGAGTCCCTGTAATCACAACTACACAGGTAAAAGCTGCACTCTCTAAAGCCAAAAACACAGCATCCATGGGACCGGACAACATCCCAGGCTGCGTTTTACATGAACTTCATAACCAACTGGGTCCTCACTTAAGCACCATGTTCAATAATAGCCTCGCATCAGGCTTTGTGCCCACTGAATGGCACACTGCAACAGTTATCCCACTCCACAAAGGTGGAGCCACCACTGATCCCGGGAACTATCGACCAATTAGCCTGACGAGCCTGGTCTGCAAGGTCATGGAACGTATCATCATGGAACTCATAAACAAATACATTGGTAACCTCCAAACTCTGGATCCCACCCAGTTCGGGTTTGTGAAAGGCAGATCATGCCTCCTGAACCTGATTGACTTCTTTGAGGCAGTCACCAAAGCCGTAGATGAGAGTAAGGTAGTTCACACAGCCTATCTTGACCTTGCCAAGGCTTTTGACACCATCCCCCATTCTGGAATTATAGCTAAACTCACTAAACTAGGTATAAATCCCTACATCACAAGATGGGTTGCCAACTGGCTCACTGACAGAACCCACACTGTAAAAGTTGCAGACTACAAATCTGACCTCAAAGCAGTGACAAGTGGAGTACCACAGGGTTCCGTCCTGGGACCTCTCCTGTTTGGTATCTACTTCTCTGAAGTACAGGATAACACAGAAGGCTTCTGGCTAACGAAGTTCACAGATGACTGCAAACTAGGAGCCATAGTCAAGTCCCCAAATGATGTGGACATCTTACAGAAGTGCCTCGCTGAGACAGATGCTCGGTGTCAGAGCCATGGCCTCAAGCTCAATGCCAAAAAGTGCAGTGTCATCCCCTTTGGTAAAAACTCTGTACCCATGAACTACCACATAGGCAGCAATCTACTTAACACCGAATGTGTGATAAGAGACCTTGGGACACAGGTGGACAGTAGTCTCTCCTTTGATAGTCACATCGCCACAGTAGTCAGGAAGTCCTTCTATGTGGCACACTTCATCATAAAAGGGTTCTCATCCAGGAAAAAAGAGGCCATTGTTTCCCTCTACTCGACACTCATTAGACCCATTATAGAGTACAACGCCCCTTTTGGAATGTACCTCACAAGACATCTGCAGCAGCTGGAAAGGCCACAGAAGTACCTCACAGAGAGGATTACTGGCCTCAAACAAATGCCCTACACTGACCACCTCAAAAAACTCCAGCTTTACTCCATAGCATATTGACTACTCCGAGGTGATCTCTGCCTAACATATAAAGCTATGTCAAACCCAAAGCTGTTGGACATGCAACTCCTAAAGAAATCCCAATCCCTCCGAGCTACACGCTCTGGGGACCTAAACCTTGTCACCACAATAAACAGGACATGCTGGAGGGATCGATTCCTGTCCCAGAGACTTCCCATACTCTGGAACAGGCTACCCATCTATGTCAAGCAAAGTTCTTCATTAGCACTCTTCAAGAAAAATCTTGATGAGTGGATGGGAAATAGGAAATACACCCCGGGGATCACTTCTGTGTCTCGGCTCGACAGTAGCACAGGAAAATAACTTTCTTGGGTGGCGTAAGCCAGGGAACCTTATTGGCTAGGCTTACGTAGGCCCTTGGGCCGATAGCCTAGTACCTACCTATGAACCTATGAACCTATATGTGTATATGATGCTGACTATAAGAAGAATAAAATCACCTCCAAATTAAGATCGTACTGAATTATAAATTCTTTAATGGAGTTCATGCAAAACTGTGTTAAACATACACTATTTTCATTTGCTATATAGGCCTTCATTTCAACCAAGAAATATAAAAATTAAATTTCTTTGCACAGTAAAGTAGTTATAGATGTAAATTGAGATATCAGCACTGACATTCAGGACTTGATTTATTTTCATATCTGACTCTTTCTTTGTATTCAGTACGGCATTTGCTCAGTGATATATTGCACCTGCACCAGTCATGACCAAAAAATTATGCTATTACTCCATGTGCTTACTGAGGATGCATCTGTTTTTGTACTTGAAGGCAGTTTTGCAGCAAGGTTTTGGAGCAGGCTTCTGGAAAGAAGTTACATTCTAGAATGGTTTTAGACTGTCGGGGATTCACAAAAGTACAACACATAGTGCACAGTGCACCACAGACTACACATAAAAGAAAGAGTATTTTTTTTAAATAAGCACATAGATCCAACTACAGCTATGCCTTCTTTTCAAAGGAGAACTGTCACTGCATTTACATAGACTTGGGAAAATTGGCCAGATCACAAGGGGCATTCCCAATTTTCCCAAGTCTATGTAAATGCAGTGACAGTTCTCCTTTGAAAAAGAAGGCATAGCTGTAATTGGATCTATGTGCTTATTTAAAAAAAATACTCTTTCTTTTATGTGTAGTCTGTGTTGCACTGTGCACTATGTGTTGTACTTTTCACAAGGGGCATTCCTGAACTGCAGTGGTGGTGCTGCAGTTGCGTTGTTGCCTCACAGTAAGACGTTAGCCTGTTCGATTCTCAGCTAGAGCGTCTTCTGTGTGGAGACATGCATGAATGGGCGTACCTTCGTTGAAGGTTGTGCGTCAGGGCTGGCAACTCGACATGTAAAAATCTACTGCCAATCATTAGCGGACTGGAGTTCCGCTGTGGTGACCCCTAACCAGGAAAAGCCAAAAGACACAACAACAAGGGGCAGTCCGAAGATAGTCTTTCAGTAACTGAGATAAAATGTTTAATGTATATCTCAATCTCCACAAATCAGACAAATGAGTCATTTGTTTAACATCTCATCTGAAAGATAGCACCCCAGGTGTACATACCCATGGAATGCTGTATTTTATTGTCCGAGTGGAAGTATGTATCCAAGCAGAGTAGAAGAAGAAGGCAGCTGGAAAAGACAGGTGAGTAAAGCAGGTAAGAAGAAATACAATGGTTTAACATATGGCCATGCGTTAGGAAAATTGTGGGGTTAATAGAAATTTGTTGAGGATTGTGGGGTTAATAGAAATCTGTTGAGGGAATTAAGGGAAAGATGAGGGAGAGGTACAAGAGTTTATGATGGAACAGGAAAAATAAAAGAAATTACATAGATTGATACAAGTATAAATCTGTCATTTGTATATAAATTAAATGTAAAACAATGGTGTTTTACAAAGCAAGAATTGCAAATTGAATAAATATGATTAAGAGAACAAAAAGCATGTATCCAAGAACCTGGTGTTTGGATAGAACCCACAATTTTCTGATCTTCCTGGTATTAATGGCAGGTATTATAGTATGCTGTGAACCATTACCTTTTAAGTATTAAACTCATAAGGTCCATAATGTACTTACTCTTCATTTTGTATTAAATGCCTAGAATAATGTTATCTGCATTGCTGAGAGCTAAAAAGGTTTCTGTATTGAGGTGAAGTTTTGCCAAGTATTTCATTATTTATTCAGAGCTTAACAGTCAGTACAGTGTAATGCAAAACTAGTAGGTTAGCCTTGTGAGAGATCCTGCATTCATCAAGACTCTTGTGACAAAGGTGTACATTACATACATGTCTTAATTACATCTCTTTCAGACAGAAATTATACAGGAATATAAAACTATCATTAGGTATTAACATATTCAAATGGTGGAGTTCAGATAACTTAAGACCTTAAAAATAAGTAATTATGTGCAGTTTAAATCAGACTTGACTCATGTCAAAATTAGCAAATGAATAAACAAATATAGAGATCGTACTGTGTAATAACTGTGCCATTAAATCTAAGCATTCATTTTTCTCTTGTATTGTAGCCCTAATCAGCTGAAAATTATGGACCTATTCACAGTAGCAGAAAAATGATAGTAACCATTTGTTTGTTTTATTTCCATAATTATATGAAGAATTCAGCAAATTATATTGCAGTGTGCTGCTAAGATTTCAAATATATGAGAATAATACATTGGAGGAAATATTTTACATATTTTAGTAGGCTGTACTATGTTCATAGCTGGCAGTTTTTGCTGTTAGAGAATATTTTCATTAAACTGACAATTAATTGTTCCCTTTGTATACAAGTGTGTGTTATTTATTACCGAATGTCTATATTGTGACCATTCATGCACTGACAGGTGTGTTGAAATTGTCTGTCCTTAGATTTTGAAAATAGAAAGACAAGTATTTGTAGAGCAATAAATATCTCAGAGTTTATATTTAGCCTTTTTGTGTGAACCTATCCATGTGTGCTCCTTCTGTACAAAATTGTACTTTTAATTCAAAACTGCATATCTCTGCAGTCTAATTACACAGAATTTTTATCTGTCATATTCAATGTATTTTATTTTTCATAATCCAGCATATGTAACAGTTTACTTTTCTCATCGGTAGTGATTAGTTAAGTCTTTGTGCAGCATAAAATTTCTGCTTGTAAAAATTTCACTTGCGTTTGATGACGTATCCGCACCTCATTTATTTCTGTTTTCATATATTATTTCCCTTTTCTTTCTGCTTTTATATATACAGCAGGAATCTGGCATTCATGACAAAATATTTATATTGACTATGTTGTCATACTTTTCTGAGTCAAACTTAAACTTTTAATATAGTTAACACCATTGCTATATGCAGATGGGGCAAATATTTGTCCCACTCCCTCTTAAAGTGGTCTGCAAATGCCCGTAGCATGATCTTTAGTGTAGAGTTTAACTTCTCAACCAGACCATTACTCTGGGAATGGTAGGGGTGGTCTTTAGGTGCTTCACCCCACAATGTTCCCACAGACAACCCAGCAGGTCTGACATGAAATTGGCACCTCTGTCAGTCAGTATTTCTTTTGGGAAATCTACCCTGCTGAAAATCTCTAACAAAGCATTTGCCACCTTTTCTGCCTG
This sequence comes from Protopterus annectens, assembly GCF_019279795.1. NCBI lineage: Eukaryota > Metazoa > Chordata > Ceratodontiformes > Protopteridae > Protopterus > Protopterus annectens. The sequence goes on along the minus strand of NC_056729.1, from coordinate 1,354,384,691 downwards.
AATAGAGAAAGAGACACCTCTTCAGGGTATCTGGTAGCATAATCTACTACTACTAAGATATACTTTTTCCCTGTGGAACTTGTGGTACTCAGAGGCCCCCACAATATCTATAGCTATTCTCTGAAATGGCTCCTCAATTACAGGCAAAGGCATCAATGGAGCCTTGACCTTGTCTCCTGCCATGTCTACTTTTTGGCACTGCTCGTAGGTCCTGCAGTACCCAGTTACATCTCTGGAAATCCCAGGCCAATAAAAGTTCTGCATAATATGTCTCTTGATACACTTCATGCCCCATATGACCTGCAAAGGGAATATCAAGGGGCTATGGCTAGAAGTGCCAGATGGCAGGCTTTGGGCATTACCAACTGTTGTATTCTCTCACCCTTTAGCCCTTCGTCAGGGGTCCTCTCTCTATACAGTAACCTTTTTTCCACTACACAAATTCCCCCCTCCCTTAAGAATCAGGTGCCTCACTAGCTACCACCCTCAGGCCTTGTAATGTTGGGTCTGAGAGCTGAGCCTGTCTCAACTCTCTCTCTTTGAAGCTAGCCATTCCCAGTTCCCCTTCCACAGGAAGTCTGGTATTCTCTGACAGCAGTGCCTCATTGTCAGCCTGGGTACTATTACTCACCTCTACCCTTGCAGTCACTCTGTCCAAGGGAACATCAGTACCCACAAGCAGTTGTGGCCCACCTTCAGTTTCACTGCTGCAGGGTAGCTCACTCCCTGAAGTAACCACCTCACTACTCCTGGCTGCAAGCGTGCAGTCTGTCTGGGTCCTCCCAGGCTACCAGACCCACATTCTTGTTTCCAAGCTTGACTGTGTGTCACTGCATGCACACAAGGTATGGCATTATCAACATCATTCCCTATCAGGACATCTGTATGGATATCCCCAAACACACATACTTGCTTTCTTCCTTTTCCCCCTCCCAGTCAAGGGTAATCCTAACCAAATATTTGGAATGGGGTCCCTCCTAAAGCTCTGACTGGAGTAGACTGCCTAAGCAAGTAGTGCTCCTGTGTAACCATTGTAGGCTTCACAATGTTTACGTCAGACGTTGTGTCTCTTTTAACAGTGGCCTGTTTCCCATCTACTAAGATAGGATATAAACTCTTGTGGTAGTTTGGTACCCTTATTGTCTCCAGACAACTTACTGCTGGCATTCTGTCATTTCCACTTACTAGCTTGCCCACCTTTTGTCCCCCACCTTGCTTCCATGGACATCTATGTACCATATGGCCCCACTGGTTGCATTTAAACATTTAAGCCTTGGTCCTGGATGTGTACCTGAACTAGTGGCTTCCCCTAATACTGGTGGACTCAGTTGAGGTAGTTTAGGCTGCCCGCCATAGGTTCCCTTAGACTCATATGCAGCACTGGCTATACCTTTCCTGTGCAGTGATGCCCTGCCTGCTAGGTATAGGTCTCCCTTTTTCCCCAACTCATCTGCGGTCCTGCATTCCTTATCTGCCAACCAGGTTCTCATGTCCTCAGGCAAAGTGCTAAGGGCTTGTTCCCTCACCAAAAGGTCTGCCAACCCTTCAAAAGTTGTGACCTGACACCCAGTCACCCATCTATGAAAATAAGTACTTAACTCAGCAATATATTCAGATAAACTTTCATCTACCTTGCGTCTATGCTCACAAAACATTTTTCTATAATCTTCAATTGTTAACTTAAAACACTCTAATAGACAATTTTTAACAGTATTATAATTTAAGCAATCAGTATCAGACAATTTGAAAATAGCAGTTACAGCCTTACCATAGAGTAAGGGGGTCAGGAACCGTACCCAGGCCCTTGGTCAACATTATACTGTTTACAAACCCTTTCAAACATATGACTAAAACTAACAAAATTATCCCCCTCTGTAAATTGTGGAAGAAATTTACAGACCTTTTTTGCTTCTGGGGTTTGGTTACTCCCTTCCCCATTACCTCCATGACCCAGGCGAAAAGTCACCATCTCCTTTTCATGTTGCATCTGCCTCTTATTTTCTTCAACTTTCAGACATCTCAGTCTCTCTGCTGCTTCTAATTCCATTTGTTTCTCCTGCTGCAGTCTCTCTGCTGATTACAGTTCCCAACATTTGGCCTCTAGTTGAAATCTTTAACTGTGGAAAGGTTCAACTGTCCATTTTTTCTTAGAGTTGTACCTCCCCAAGGTCAGTCTGGTTGTCTTCCTGGTTGCTGGTCTGTGATGCAGATGTAACCAAGGCTGAAATAATTTCTGCTTTAGTCAGATTGACATGAACCAGTCCTTTGGCTTGGCACATCTCAGCCAACTGGCTCCTTGTCAGCTTGTCATAATTCTCTGCTGACATCCTTGCCAGCTCTCCTTGACTAACTAAGCTAATAAAAAATAAATAAAACTATTGTGATGTGAGCCTCTGAATGTTCACTGTGAGGCTGATTGAGAGTACAAACAACTTCCTTAGTGACCACTGTTTACAGGCTACAGGATTTCAATATCTACACCACTGAATCCTAATATATGGATATCCCACCATTGCCAACCAATATATGTGACAACCCACCAGAGGCCCAGTAATCAAGGAGCCTCAATCCTCACCTTTAGCACCAGTATGGGATGTATTACTGGGAGGATGACAGGTACACACACAGTATTTCCAAATGTAGCTCACTGCAAGTGCAATTTCCCTTAAGAGCACAAAGAGACCACAGTCAGTCCAGAGCTGGTTTCTCCCTCTTCCTCCATGTCCCAGTAAGACTCCCCACTGGCACAGCTATAGAGCTGAGATCTCAGCTGAGTTGCCAAGCCAAGAAGTCCAACACCCTCTCTGTTCAACCAGTGATTTGTGTCACTGACTGCCCAAGGAGCTGACACACACATTCCTGGAGATTTGTTTTACACATACACACACACACACACACACACACACACACACACACACACACACACACACACACACACACACACACACACACACACACTCACACACATGGGAAAGGCTGGCACAGGTTTACTAGCTATGCCCCCTTCTGCCAAGACTATAAGGTAGTTTTTACTCTCACCAGCCACCTATTTATCAGCTGCTTTAAGGCCCTTAACAAAGGGTGCCCAATCTTACTGTGTAATGTTACTATCAATACAAATGGTAGTTTAACTAAGAGCAAGGCTTTTAGGAGTGGCCCACAGTGCCACCAAATAAATATGCAAGTACTCTCAGAACTTATGTCTCACAAATATCAGTCACAAGGAAAGGCTTAAATATATTTAATAATAAACAATAATAGAACAAGAAAACACTCAGTATATAATCACAGTAACATCAGAGTTCAAAATTACAGGAAATATTTAAAACAATGTTGCAGGACAGTCTCAAATAAATAAAGAAAAACATCCAAATTAAGCTTTGCTATATTTCTGACCATATCTAGAGAATTACTATATCCTAGTTAACTTACATACAGAACAAGCGAGGCAGATGTGATGAGTCGGTCTTCCTGCTGATGTTGTCAGGTCAAAGAAAAATACAAAATACTCAGTTTCTCTGAGAGAGTTCTTAAATTAATATCTCAAATATTACTGCTGGGATAGCTTGCAGGATGACATCACTTCTTATCATAGGTTCATGGGTATGTACTAGGCTAATGGCACTGGAGTCTTTACAAGCCTAGCCCATAGAAGTGCCCTGGCATCATGCCACCCGATGTTAGTTCCTCGTGCCTCTGTCAAGTAGAATCACTGGAGTGAGACATAGAATAGATGGAGTTTTTTGAGTCTGTCCATGTAGGACATGTGTTTAAGGCCTTGGATCCTCTTTGTGAGGTACTTTTGTGGCCTTTCCAGTTGTTGCATGTGTCTAGTAAGATACATGCCAGCTGGGGCATTATACTCAATGATTGGCCTAATGAGGGAAGAGTAGAGAGAGATGATGACCTCTTTCTTCCTTGATGCAAAACCCTTGATAATGAGAAGTGCCACATAGAAGAACTTTATGACCAAGGTGGCAATGTGGTGGTCGAAGGAGAAGTTGCTGTCAATCTGTGTCCCCAGACCTGTTATAATGCCTTCAGTGTTCAGTGGGCTCCCATCAATGCAGTAATTAGTGGGAACTGAGTTTTTCCCAAAGGAGATGACGAAGCATTTTTTGGCATTAAACTTAAGGCCATGGTTTCGACACCAGTCACTGGTATCAGTGAGACTTTTTTGTAGGATGTCTACGTCACTTTGGGAGTTAATAATGGCTCGCAGCTTGCAGTTGTCTGCAAACTTGGTCAACCAGAGTCCCTCCATGTTGGCCTGGACTTCTGAGAAGTAGATGCCAAACAGTAGAGGACCCAGAACCGATCCCTGTGGAACTCCATTTGTGACTGGTCAGCAGTCTGACTTAGAGTCCACTACTTTCACACTGTGGGTTCTATCTGTGAGCCAATTTGCAACCCACCTAGTGATATGGGGGTTGATGCCTAGTTAGGTGATTTTATCAATAATTCCTGAGTGGGGAATGGTTTCAAAGGCATTGGCCAGATTGAGGTAGGCTGTATGAACTGCCTTGACCTCATCCACAACTCTGGTGACTGACTGAAAGAAGTCAACCAGATTGAGCAGGCATGATCTACCCTTCACAAAACCAAACTGAGTGGGATCTAGGGTTTGGAGATTCCCTATATCCTTGTTAATTAGGTCCATGATGATGTGCTCCATAGCCTTACATATCAGGCTTGTCAGGCTAATGGGGAGATAATTTCCAGACCCAGGATCTGTAGTCGCTCCCCCTTTATGGAGATGGATGACTTTAGCAGTGTGCCATTCGGTAGGGAGAAAGCATCTTGAGATTTAACAGGGAACACACATGTGGTGCCAGTTCACTTTGTAGTTCATGTAGAACACATCCAGGGACATTGTCAGGTCCCATGGAAGCTGTATTCCTGGCCTTAGACAATGCAGCTTTAACCTCTGCTGCAGTAATGCTGGGTGCCTGGCATTCTTCTGGTATTGTGATTGGTCCTTTGGGGGGAGAGAGGGGTAAAGTTGGTACTGAATCTGTCAGCCAGTATGTTGGCAATATCTGTTGGCTCAGTATAGGAGGTACCATTTTGGCATGCATCTATTTTCCATTGACATGGGTGCTGTTAAGTTAGCCACCTCTGTTTTTAGGAGCCCAAAATCAGCTTTGGAGAAGTTTTTCATGGTGGATACCTTTGCAGGGGGTGTGGGTAAGATGTGGATTTCCATGGTGATTAGTTTGTGGTCGGAGCTAACCAGGGAGGAATTGACTATTAGTGTAGAGCAATTGTTACCCATGTTAGTAATAACCAAGTCAAGGATGTTGCTTCCTCTAGTGGGTGTAAGAATGAGGTGGTCCAAGGCATTGGCTTTGATGAATTCCAGGAAGTGTTGGGCCAGTGTATTGGTGCATGAGTAGTTTTCCCAGTTGATGGAGGGGTATTTGAAGTCACCTATTATGAGAGTGTTGGGTTGAACACTAATAGTTTCCAGGGTGCTTAGGAACATGGAGTGAGAGTCTTGGGACATGGTTGGGGACCTATAGCAGGCTACGACATGAATTGCCATCTTACCCAATGTTAGTTGTACCTGAAATATCTCAGATGCATTATGTTGGGCTACTAGTCTGGAGATGTACATTTCCTTTATGAATATGGAGACACCACTACCTTTGGAGCTTCATTCTATGTTCTGATGCTGATAGGTGTGGAATGAGTTATAGCCTGGTAGCGCAGGGGTGCTTTCTGCTGCTTTAAACCAGGTCTCCATAAAGTACAAATGTCGATTTTCTCCATTTTGAGGAGTGCTTTGAGCAAATGCATCTTGAGATTTAGACTTCTAGCATTGAGCAGCATGACCCACAGATTGCATTTATTTATAGCTGTTACAGTGGTAATTTGGTTTTTGGAACATCACCTAAAAAGGCACTACAGGGGTGGCAAGAGTCTTAGCCAGTATCTGGAAACCAAGGTGTGACAGATGCAGGCCATCTCTGGCAAAGCATCAAAGTCTGTCAGTCATGTCATCCCAAGCAGACAGATACTAGATCCCCTTAGAATGACACCAGCAACTTAGCCAATTGTTGAAGTCAATCATTTTCTGCTTGTACTGCAGTATCATTCTGGGTGATGGTAGGATGCTCCTCAGGGCTAGGGTCATACCTGCCTGGGCAACATAGTCCCAGAGCTCCTCCAAGTCTCTTTTCATATAGTCCAGGGAGGAGCATCTCAGGTCATTCACACCCACAGGGACAGTGACCAAGTCATACTTGAACTTATTGTGGAGTGACCTGAGTGCATGTGTTATGTGTTGGATTCTGGCACCTGATAGACAGCAGACTGTTACCTTCTCCTTATTCAACCTACTGAGTGGGACATCAGTGTGCCTCACTATCGAGTCACCTATGATTAGTGTATTGGAGAAGCTGTTTAGCTTAGGGGCTTATGTTGAGGGGCACAATGTGTAGATGAGCTATGTGTCTTTTGGTCTGTGCTGTGTTGTGGTGGTTGAGTGTGTTTCTGTCTTGGAGGTCTCTGCTGTTTGGATAGATTTCTATTGAGAGCTACCGTGAATGTGGGTGTGTGGTTTGTGTTTTTATGTGAGAGATGTGATGGTGAGTGTTCTGGAGGGCTATGTGTTGCATGTGGTGTGGTGCAGGTGTTGACCTTCTCCTCTTGACCAGCTATTCCAGTCTTGGCTTGAGAGTGCATGTCTTCCAGTTTGGATATATAAGTGCATCTCTCACAAGTCTGAGTGTTGGGAGGTAAGAGGAGAGGGTTGTCTGTGTACATGAGGCATTTGCTGCATTGCCTCAGAATGCTCAAGTTAACCAGCTTAATAGGGGACTGACCTTTAGATAAACCAGGAGGGATGGTCATTAATACTAAGTACTTGAGCTGTTTCCTTATATCGTCCTTTTACAGAAAAAAATTCACTCAAGGTGTTTGGCTCTGTACAGAGCCCTGACAAGCACTTGAGGGGAAACTAATACATAGACCATGAAACTTTAAGGATGAAGTATTTAGGCAGATATTCTGAAGTTAGAAAGAAATCAAGCAGTACTTACTGAAAAATAAATAATTAGCTTGCAAGAATGATGAAAACAGGGGAGTCACATGAATGGCTACTGCCTGGCTACTACTCATGCTGGTCACAGCACAGCTTCCCTCTGTTGGGATACAATACTTCTTTGCTTCTTCTCTCACCAGATATAACATGTTAGCACCAATCCCATGAAGAGAAGCAGGCCACAGCCTGTTTGGTGATCCAGTCTTGTCCCAAATGATCCAATGGTCTGATGGCTTGTAGCCTCTTTCTGGTAGATGCCTCGAATAGCAGGTACATGAAGCACAGACACTCACTCTCCAACCAGAAGGAGTCAGGAATCAATGCACTCTGCTCCTATACTCTTGACTCTATTCCAGGTAAAACCCCCGTTGATGCAGCTGGTAGCATTTAGCATCTATCTGTGAAAATATATAGATAAGGCTTTTCTTAGTTCTAAGGCAGATCTGGAAGTCATAAAACAATAAAAACACTTCCAAGACAATACAGTGAACTTCTAATTCTAGATATTGTGTCTGTTACTGCACTGAAACTGAAAGATAATGTCCATTTATTATGTGGTTGTAATGTAATTTAATTTAAGCTATTTTTCTGAAGTTAATCTCTGGTGATCCGGTTTCTGTTGTTTAAATATATACATCTAAACAGTTACAATAGTGCAGGTACATTTCTGTTCTATTCCAATAGGGCATGCTGTGGTTACATTTTAGCTCAGTACTTTACAAAATCTCTCTTTATCACACGTCTGTACAAACCAGCTTATATGGCATACAGTTCTAATACATTTGTAACACAAGCACATGAACCATGTTGATATTCACAAATGACATATAATTATTTGCAAAATTCCACATGCTGGGCTGGCAGTATCTCCTTTCATGACAACCTCGTTTCCTGAAGAGATTCAAGATTCTGAATCTGGGCAGGAAGATGAAGGGATCATAGAGGCTTTTCTACTCAGATTTCTGATTCAGACTCAGAAGAGAGCTCAATTTCTAATTCTCCCTGTGGGTTTTCTCTTCCTCTGAGAATATTTCCAGAATGTCCCAGTGTTTCAGTGGGAGAGCACTGGGGTTTCTCTGCACCTCAGAAAATACTATGATCTGTTACAGAAGGAATTTTCAGAATCTTCACCTATTCTTTCAGCTTTGGAGGCTGTGTATGTTACTGCATGCAGTTTTCCTGATTGTCAGCCAGCTGCCCATAAAAAGATAGATAGGATGTGTAATGTTTCTCAGTCTTTTAAGTTTTTATACATTATTCCAAAACCTGACTCAACAGCTATAGCTTTAGTTCATCCTACTGTTGCTAAACATTTAGTTAATTTCCATCCTAGTCTTTCTAACAAGGTTGGAAAGATTATTGATAAGTATGAGGAAACACTGTATGCTTCTGGAGCTTTGATTTTCAAAATTGTCAGGCTCATATGTTAAGGTTTGTTCTGACTAATTGTAAAATTATGAAGAATGTTTTCTGTACAGTTTCTTCGTGTGAGGAAACATCTGCTTCAAATAATTTAGTTTCTCCTATTGTACAGATCACTGCTTATTGCCTACAGTGAGTGTGTGATTCAGTTGATATTTCTTCCAGGGCTTTGGCCACTGGTACTGTATTGCGTAAGTTGCCTGACTGCATTCCTGGAATCCCAGATGATGTTAAAAATGAGATTTAAATTCTCCTTTGGATAGAGATTTAGTTTTTGGCCCTTCTGCTGCAAAGGTAATCCAAAGTTGTGAAAAGGGGGTAAGTTGACACAGGGAATCTCTACGATTTTTCAGCCCTCCTTTTCCAAATTTTCTAAGAGATTCTGTAATCCCTTATACAATTCTGGCAAAAAAAAAATAAAATAAAAATGAACAGTCTCAACTCTCAATGCAGGTAAACAGATGTTTAAGAAGAAATGGCAAGGGGGTTCCAAATCGAATTTGGGACTCCTAAAAAACAAGGACAGACTAAGAAGTCAGAATGACTATTTAAGGGATCATGTACCCCTCCCATCCTGGCAGTTGTTTTCCATTCCAGAAAGTCTGAATCTGCACTTCTGTCTTTGGCAGTGGATAGTTTCAGATTAATGGGGTGTGAAGATTATTCATCATGGTTACAGATGGCAGTGGGTGGGTGGGGGAGGGGATTCCTTCTTTACAGGGAGTAATCCCTTATCAACCAAACTGGGCTCTTTCATTTCTACCTGTCCTTCATTAAATGCTGTCCCAGGGCGTGATAGAACCACTTCCATCTTTTCATGTATTAAAAGGTTTTCATTCAAGGATGGTTTTAGTGCCAACAAAAGTTAATGTTTGGAGACCAGTTCTGGATCTTTCTTTCCTAAACCTGTTTGTGATAGTGCACAAGTTCAAAATGCTATCACTTCACAACCTGTTACCAATTCTTCTTCAATTCAATTTTCCTAGTAACTCTAAAAGATGCTTCATCCTTATTTATCCAGCCTTCAGGAGTTTCTTAAGGTTCTGTGTGTCTGGATCACATTATCAGTTCTCTGCCTTAACTTTTGGACTGCTCACTGCACCAAGAGTTTTCACAAAGTATCTAACTCCAGTTATAGCTTGTTGCAGGCTACATGGTATCCACATTTTTCCATATTTAGATGACCTTCTTATCTTTACAGAGCCTTTTTCAAAGTGTCAGTAATCTCTTACTTGGGTGAGAGATCTTTTACACAAGATGGAATTCCAACAGAGCATTCAGAAGTCTTTTCTGACTGTCACACAGGATTATATTACTGGAGTGTAAGCTAGACACCTCAGTTCAAAGAGCTTTTGTTCCACAGGAAAAAAATGTATTTATATCTATTTTTAAGGTTTTCTAGTCAGACTTTGGTCACTGTGAGGGAATACTTCAGGATCTTGGGTCTCTGTGATTCCCATAATACCCCTCGGAAGACTCCACATGAGAAAGATATAATGGTATCTGAAATCTGTGGTCCCAACACCATCATCCTTGGTTCTTTCAAATCCCAGTGCTGGGGTTTGTCACAAGGGAAATCATTTGGCGGAGACAGCAAATATCATTAAATCTAGGTATCTTCTTCTCCCTCCCTGTTCTCAAACAGTAAGTCACCATGATGCCTTGGACATTGCTTGTGGAGCAGTTGCAAGAAGGATAAAAGTGCAAGGTGTGTGGAAAAGCAAGAACAGACACAAGTAGCTAAATATAGAAAAGATGGTTGCCCACTTCAAGACACAACTGTCTGAATCATCTTTGGTCCCATGGACCTCTTCAAGTTGTTACAGACAATATCACAGTCATGTGGTACATCAACAAGTAATGGGTTACCATGCTATTTGCAGAGTAGTTTTCTTAGCTTGGGATATAACTTTACTGCATAATCTTACTCTTCAGGCATCCTACATTCTGTTAGAGAAAAACTGTATGGCAGACAAGTTGTGCAGGACAAGGGCAGACCCTCCAAGATGGTATCTAGATCAGGGGTTTCCAAGATTTGATTCATCTGTGAGAGTTCTTCAAGTAGGCCTATTTGTCTCCTCTCTGAAAAATCAAATGGCAAGATTCTGCTTCAGGGCTTCATGCAAGAAGATCTGGAAGACCAATGCCCTTTTTTTTTCCTTTCCACCCTTTCTACTGATATCCAGGGTACTTCTGAACATTCAGAAGGAATCCCCTTAGATCACTGTGGTGAATCCTTTCTGATCCAGACAGCAGTGGTTCTCCCTTCTATTGGAAATGACCAGAGGCAGTTTCCACAAGCTTCTGGCATCTACTCACACAACATCAGGTTTATATGATAAACCTTGTCCCAATCAGCATTAATTGACTCTGCCTGCATGATAGGGTCTTAACTCCTTCTAGGAACCTGTTTACTGAGGACATGCAGCAGGTAGTAATGGAAGCAAGAAAGCCTGCTACTAGAAAATTGTACATTAGCAATTATACAATGACTGGCCATTAATATTCCAAAATGTGCACACTGATTGTCCAGTCCAACCAGCGTGCCAGTTGTAAATCCCAGAATATACCAACAGAATTCCGTTCGTATATTCTATAATTTTTATTTTTTTTTAATGGAAACTAAAAAAAATGTGGTCTGGACTCTGGACATACCAGAGAGGCAGCATGGAGGTAATACAAAGCAAATCAGGTACGTTATTTAAAACTAAAGACACATACCTGATTTTCTTTGTATTTCCTTTATTCTGTCTCTGTCCTACCCCTAAATTAGCCCAAACTTTTTTTTTTAATAAAAAAAAAAAAAAGAAAAGAAAACAAAAACAGAGCAAGAGATTTTCTTTTTCTCCTTTGCTTCCTTTTCAAAGCTATGCATGGGAACGCAAGTCCCAAATGCATGCACAGTACATCAAAACAAGGCAGCAAGATACCACCAGCCATGGAACGGCAGTACGGCGCCATTATACAAAGGCATTATTTAAGAAAAGTAAGTATTTTTTTTCTTAAATAATGTCATTGTATAATAGCAATAACTGACTCTGTGGTTGTGGTATATTGAAATTTACCCACAGTTGGCTTTATTTAATCATTCGGGCTTCGTCCTCATGATCAAACCATACCAACCATGGGTAAATCTTCAATATACCACACCACATTGTCGGTTATTGCTTAAATAGAAAAGATTTTCTAATTGGTGCCAACAACATAACCAACACCCATTCAGGGCTAGCTGTTATCTGGTTTTAAAATATTTGTGTAAGTTACTATTTCATGACCTTTCTTACTCCTTCATCAAGGTTCATTTATTGTCCATTTCAGCTTGTCTATCTGTGGATCCTCCACTTTCAATGCATTCTCATGTTAAAATATTTTTGAAAGGGGGTTCTGCTTAACAGGTCACAGAGAAAACTGGTGGCCTGTCCTTCAGATATTAATTTTGCATCAGAAAAGCTAACACTTGCTCCATTTGAATCAGGTAACCTAACCGACTTAACACCTACGTAGTGTGGAACATCACACCTCTAGCAGCCTACACATACCTTGCATTCCAAAGCATTTTATGAAAAATAAACTTAAAAAAAATTAAGATAAACAAATGTAAATATTTTGTGAACAAAAGCTGTTAAAGCTATACAAATAGCAATGCTATCAGTAAGAAGTATTATTTACAGTGATAATAGTTGGTCCATTCTTTCCATAAATACTATAATATATTATAATGCACACAAATCCCAAATTATATTTTTTGCTAAACATTCAAAAACAAGTTGTCCTATCTTGGAAACTATACTACCCAGACATATATTGTTAGAACATATTTGTTAACCAGACATAAGATTTCACATGACAAGAAGAAATTCTTCTCTGATTGCATGTTTATTTAGATATTTACAGAAATATAAAAACATAAGCTTAATTGTATAATTACCAATATACATAATAAATAATACTGAATATCTATATGTGCAACTTAACAGTGCAAATGCCAAATACAGTTTTCTTCAGGAATATTTAAGGTTTCACCTGATGTTTACCAACAGTTTGCAAGTCACTTGAGTTTTGAAATATTAAGTACATATGGAAATATTGTTTATTTTCATAATTACTAAGAGACAGCTAGTGATATCTCAGATATAATGTAATAGAAATGGACATTAGCAATACATTTTCCTGTCTCCAACCACAGCATTTCACAGCATACCCCTGAATAATATGTATCTCTCTCAGCTATGAAAATATGAATATATGACAAGTTAATTGATTCATTTCTCTACTGCAGGAAATCCTGAATTAACAATCTTAGTTTCATTTTGTTTTAGCTCTTTGCACTTTCCAGTACTGCTTATTATTAACAGATAAATCACTTGGTTAAAAATGCCAAGCCTAAAAACATTCTAAACACCATAAGGAGCTATGGATGTGAATTGGAAGTATACAAAATGGTGTTATAGGCTTGAATGTGTAGATTAGAGTGTAACGTGTGTGTGCTATATCTTTAAGAAGCATGCAGGGCTGTGCGTGCACATATAAGTTCCAGACATGTGCAATCCCTAGTGCCATTTTGTAGAAGCAGCCAGAGAGTTAGCTTGTATGATCGCAGTTGTTAGTTTGTATAAAAGTTACATAGGTCATAGTCAGTAAGCCTCTGTAGTGGTGTGCCTGTATAGAATAAAGTTATTTAAACAGAACCCATGAAGATTCATTTATTCGTGTATCAATACAAAGTGACAAAGGAGTTAACATGAAAAACAGTATTACTGATTGCTCTGACCTCTGCAGGAAGGCTATCTGAGTTGCAAGCTTTTATGGTGAGTCAGTCCTACCTCATTTTTCACAGAGAAAGGGTTTCTTTGAGAACTAATTCTTCTTTTATGCCTAAAGTGGTATCTGAGTTTACTTTAAGCCAAACTAACCACCCCTCTGCTTTCTTTCCTGAATCTGTAATGAACAAGAAAGGATACTCCATATCTCGTGTGTTCACAGGCAACTTAGGTACTATCTTGAAAGAAATAAATCTTTCAGATCCTCAGATCAGTTGTCCATTTCTTGTGGAGGTAAGAAGAAGAAGAAGGGACAACCTGTGTCAAAGTAGTCTATTTCCTATTATCTGAGGCTATTACATCTTGTTACACTCACCACAGCAAAACTATACCAGGCACAGTCAAGGCCCACTCTACCTGGCCTTGGCTTTATTTATGGCATTTTTTGGAAAAGTTTGGATTCTAGAAGTATTCCTGAAGCAGCAATGTGGTCCTCTGTACATACCTTTACAAAGCAATATAAACATGACTCCTTCTCAAGATTAGTTTTTCTAGGACCATTCTTCGCGGGCTTCTGGACACTTCTCCTCCCACAACCCCAAGATTGTAAGCTATGGTAATCCACCCATATAGCTTTAGCTATTCCAGCCATGATCAATATTAAGAACATATGATAGTTGTGTAATTAAAGTTATCGTAATAGTAGATGTTCGAATTATCATTGATGCAGTAGCTGTTCCCTCCCTCCATACCGCTTGTTTCTTGATGTGTTGTTTTTGCCAGGATGTGGAAGTTTCTTTTTGCTGTTGGTTGCATTATCCTCTCAGGGCTAAGCCTCCCTCTCTCATGAAAAGCTCTGAAGGGCTTGGCACCCAAGCCTGTCTTTTCTCTCAGCTCAGCTTGAGCTAACTAATGCTATGGGCACGTGCAAAGTGTCCTCAAACTGTACAGGCTGGCTGACTGTTTTACCCGTATAGTTTAGGCCACTGCAGCAGTAGGAAGTCAAACATCTACTGTTATGGTAAGTTTACTTACACAACTGTACTTTCTTTTTCCTCCATTTTGTTCTAAGATTCTGTTGGGCAGGTAGTAGTGGAACTGAAGAAATATGTATAATGCAAGTCACAATCTTTTGTCACTATTCTGTTCCTATAATGGTGATGATATTTCTGTAACAATATGCATTTTTCTATAAGTACAAAATGATTCATAGACTGGATTTAAAAAGTAGGACTTCTATACTGGTGGCATCGAGGGATAAAGCCCTAACTCCAAGTTCACACCTCAGAGAAGAGGGGATACTCTGAGAAATAACAATGTTATATGTAATCACAGTTAAATTCTTGCTGTTCCATGGATCATATTTACAGTCGTTGAACAGGTAATGGGAACTTGTTTTACAAATACTTAGATCTGTGAACACTTAATTATTCCATTTTTTTTTTTTTTTTTCAAATTATGAGTTATTCTTTGTCTGCTTATATGTTTTATTTTATTGATAAGAGCAACCTCCTATTTTTTTTCTCAGAACTGAAAATCCCTGCCATGACATCATGAAAGACTGAACCCACAATGCCTTCATACCTAAACTTATATATCTCATTACATCTGAGTGACACCTTCAGGTGCATCTACAGTTAACTCCTACTGACGCCTCTAGGCATCAAATATTGTTTGCGCATATTTGCATTAATAATTCCAAAACCATGTTATGTACAGGGTTTTAAAAGTTTTCATCTTAAAGCTTACACAACGGCAAACTCAATTGCATTAATATTTCACCTCTAATGTAGGTAAATAGATATTAACTGTTGTTTTTATAATATTAATTTATACAGATATAATTTTCACATTTTTCTTAATATATCATTGTTTGCTCTGAGAGTGTTGATGGCAGAAGATCAGAAGGAGTTGCATTGTGTCTTTGTAGACTTAGAGAAAGCATATGACAGGGTGCCTAGAGAGGAGTTGTGGCACTGTATGAGGAAGTCGGGAGTGTCAGAAGTATGTAAGAGTGGTACAGGATATGTAC
The DNA here is from genome assembly GCF_019279795.1 of Protopterus annectens. Taxonomy (NCBI): domain Eukaryota; kingdom Metazoa; phylum Chordata; order Ceratodontiformes; family Protopteridae; genus Protopterus; species Protopterus annectens. Next base: position 1,354,369,432 of record NC_056729.1, on the reverse strand, counting down.
AAGGGTAGTGTGACAGCGGTGAGGTCTGCAGTGGGAGTGACAAATGCGTTTAAGGTGGAGGTGGGATTACATCAAGGATCAGCTCTGAGCCCTTTCTTATTTGCAATGGTGATGGACAGGTTGACAGACGAGATCAAACAGGAGTCCCCATGGACTATGATGTTTGCAGATGACATTGTGATCTGTAGTGAGAGTAGGGAACAGGTGGAGGAGACCCTGGAGAGGTGGAGATATGCTCTAGAGAGAAGAGGAATGAAGAGGATTGAAGACAGAATATGTGTGTGAATGAGAGGGAGGATAGAGGAATGGTGAGGATGCAGGGAATAGAGGTGGCGAATGTGGATGAGTTTAAATACTTGGGATCAACAGTTCAGAGTAATGGTGAGTGTGGAAGAGAGGTGAAGAAGTGAGTACAGGCAGGACAGAGTGGATGGAGAAGAGTGTCAGGAGTGATTTGTGACAGACGAGTACCAGTAAGAGTGCAAGGGAAGGTCTACAAGAGGGTAGTGAGACCAGCTATGTTATATGGGTTGGAGACAGTGGCATTGACAAAAAGGCAGGAGTCAGAGCTTGACGTGGCAGAGTTGAAGATGTTAAGATTTGCACTGGGTGTGACAAGGATGGACAGGATTAGGAATAAGTATATTAGAGGGTCAGCCCAGGCTGGAAGGTTTGGAGACAAAGCCAGAGAGGCAAGATTACGTTGGCTTGGACATATGCTGAGGAGGGATGCAGAGTATTTTGGGAAAAAGATGCTAAAGATGAAGCTGCCAGGTAACAGGAAAAGAGGAAGGCCTAAGATAAGGTTTATGGATGTTGTGAGAGAGGACATGCAGGTGGTTGGTGTGAGAGAGCAAGATGCAGAGGACAGGAAGAAATGGAAACAGTTGATCCGCTGTGGTGACCCCTAATGGAAGCAGCCAAAAGAAGAAGATCTCAACAACCATGTAACACAGACAGAACTCCCTAGCATTGTATGAAAGCTCTTGGCTAGATAAATAAAATGCTGCTGACAGTATGTGCCTTGGTTGCTGAGTTGTTTACAAAATATTACAAATGAAATGGTTACTGTTTTACTGTTACTTATAAAATTCAGGTTTAAGACCTAGAATCTAAACAGTACTACCACTATAAAAATAGATTGCCCTGAAGAGTTTGCCATTTACACTTCTTTCATAAACCCATATGGTTCCAGAGATATGAACATTTGTTTGAAATTTGAGGACATAATTTCATTCTGAATAAAGTCAAACACAAATACCAGGTGCAGAGCAGAGTTTGATTTCAACACTCAGACGCTTCTGTACAAAGGCAGGTATAAACAATTCTGTTCAATGCCAGTATATGAGCTGAGACCTCAGGATACCATTCACGAAATCCACAAAATCCAATAAAAGATAAAAATATCTTTATTGCGTGCACATAAAACAACTGGTGAGCGCTTTCGCTTATAGCTTCATCAGACCAATTGCAGTTACAGAAACAAGTTTAAATACGGTCTATGGCGGGAAACAACACTTAACCCTTAAAGAAACATTTCTAAAAATATGTATATACATCTAAAACCCTTCATCATAACATCATCCAAATGCGCTCAACATAATTACTCATAAAAACATATAAAAATATATCATCTAACGTTGTCAGTTATAATGAATTTATAACAGTACTGTTATTGACACAATAAAAAGTATCAACTGACTACAGACGATGCTACATAGGCACGCTAATCTAAACAAAATAAACATACATTAATCAATATGGATCACAAACTAAAATGTGCAAAATGTGTATATATACAAATGTGATGACCATTGAGACCTAGAGGGGGCTATCAATGGTCAGATCTTAAGTCTTCTCATTCTCAAGAAGGGTTTAATGGGAACTTTACCATTCAAGCCTGGTGGAACATCGGCTCTTAGCTTAATAATCCAAGTGCTTTCCTTGGACTCTGTTAAGTTGGAAATATCACCACCCCTAGAGGTATCCCACAACCTTTCCATGATCCTAAATTTGAACATATGTGTAGAGTCAGTCTCATTGACATGTTTGGCTAGGGCATTCCGTAAACAGGCCTTCCTAATGTGATATACGTGTTCCCGCATTCTATCTCTAAGGCATCTGTTGGTTTTGCCAACATAGAATGCGGGGCACGTATTGCAAGTGGCCAAATAGACCACATTGGTGGACATGCAGTTGCCACCTGCTTTCATATTAAAAACCCCATAACCTAAAGGATGGACAAAGGTCACATTCGAGTCAATATAAGGGCAAAAGTTACAGTGACCACACGGAACTGTATGATGGCCAATATCTGAACCCATCTCCCTCAACTGCTTAGGGTAGCACAACATTTTCTTAAGGTTCATTTTATTCCTATATATAAACCTAGGTTTCTCTCCTACTATCCGTTGTACTTCTGAATCAACTGATAACACATGCCAATGGGCACTAATAATATCCTTGATAGAGCCTATATCCTTGGTATAAAGAACGGAACATGGAACGTTGTCTAACATATTCGTTTCAACCACCAAATCGACATTCATTCCATTCGCAGTCCCATCTGAGAAATAGGGTGCCGCTCTACCTGATCTCAAATCACCCACCTCAGTTAGACCCATATTCAGGTCTCTATCAGTATATCCCCTTTGTCTAAATCTAGCAGAAAGATCTTGTATTTCATGCACAAACCGGGAATCAGTGGGAGTATACCTAGAAGCTCTCATTGCCTGGCCTCGTACTATATTCTTATAGACGAAGCCAGGATGCATGCTAGTACGGTGGAGTAGGGCATTCCTATGGCACGGTTTCCTGAACAAACCGGTATTAAGAGTACCACTGTCCAATTTCTCAATATACACATCCAAGAACGACACTCTATGTGTAGAAGACTCCACTGTAAATTTCAAATAGCTCGTGCTATCATTCAGCTCCCCAACAAAGCTACATAATTGTGCATTAGATCCATTCCAAAGGAGGAATAAATCATCCACGAAACGGCGGTAGAAGCATACATGCCTCTTAAACAGTTCACTTCTAAACATCTCTTTAACCTCCCATTCAGCAATAACTAAGTTGGCGTAGCTATTGGCACAAGAAGTGCCCATAGCTACGCCATCTCTTTGGAGGAAAAACTTATCAATAAAACAAAAGGTGTTAGATTCTAACACTACCTTCAACAGCTTCATGAATAAATCAATATCACTAGATGTATAATCAGACACCCTCCTAAGGTAACTATTTATCATATTCATCCCTTCTTCGTTGGGTATCATTGTAAACAGAGATTGAATATCCATGGTCACTAGTGTGTAATCAACCTCTACTGTAGTGGAACCTAAGAAGCCATACAGGTCTAGAAGGAACTGTTTAGTGTCTCGTAATATAAATGGATTCTGATCCACTACAGATCTTAATTTACTCTCTAAAAACATCGAGAGTGGTTCAGTGGACCAACCCCTCCCTGCCACTATAGGTCGTAATGGTGGATGTAGCCGATTCTTGTGAATCTTGGGGAGCCCTTGAATGACCGGAACCAAAGGATGGGTAACATGTAGGAAGTCATATAACTTATTGTCAATTACCTCTCTGTGGAGCAGATCTAATAATAGATCTAATATCTGTTTACTGATATTGTGTACTTGATCGATGGTAACCGGTATATAAAATTTCTCATCAGACAGCATTGCTAGCATGTCTCTATTGTATCTATCGATATCATATACTACCATGCCACCTCCTTTATCTGCAGGCCTGACAATGATAGTGGAATTATTGCACAAATCAGTCAGAGCTTTTCTTTGATTAGAATTCAGATTATAAATCCTTCTGTTGTTCCTACTCCTATCACGTTTATAATACATCTTATATATGTCATCCTCAACAAGTTTACTATAGGCCGCAAGAAGTGGCTGTACTGGCGGAGTATAAGTACTAGGTCGTCTAATACTCCTCTCATAACTAGTGCCTTTAAACTCTAATTTCAGGGAGAGGTTACGTATAAACAACTTGAAATCTCTTAAAGTGTCTTCTAGAGTACTATAGCTCGTAGGTATAAAGGAGAGACCTCTCCTTAAAACTTCCAACTCATGTACATTCAACTCAACAGAGGATAAATTGAACACTAATTCTTGTCCCTCTGTTGCCACATTTTCTTGATACTCAGATTCTGGGGGCGGTCCGGAGATAACTTCCTCTTTTGACGCCCCCTGCTCATCGAGCGTTTCCTCCCCTGTCCTAGTGGGGTTCGGATTGGAAAAGGATGATTCCTATTAAAAACTGTGTCTGAAGGAGTGTTCTTATTACCAGAAAAACTGTTTTTAATAGGAATCATCCTTTTCCAATCCGAACCCCACTAGGGGAAAACTTCGATGAGCAGGCGTCAAAAGAGGAAGTTATCTCCGACCGCAGAATCTGAGTATCAAAATGTGGCAACAGAGGGACAAGAATTAGTTCAATTTATCTGTTGAGTTGAATGTACATGAGTTGAAGTTTTAAGGAGAGGTCTCTCCTTTACTACGAGCTATAGTACTCTAGAAGACACTTTAAGAGATTTCAAGTTGTTTATAATAACCTCTCCTGAAATTAGAGTTTAAAGGCACTAGTTATGAGAGGAGTATTAGACCTAGTACTGCTCGCCAGTACAGCCACTTCTTGCGCCTATAGTAAACTTGTTGAGGATGACATATATAAGATGTATTATAAACGTGATAGGAGTGAACAACAGAAGGATTTATAATCTGAATTTAATCAAAGAAAAGCTCTGACTGATTTGTGCAATAATTCCACTATCATTGTCAGGCCTGCAGATAAAGGAGGTGGCATGGTATATGATATCGATAGATACAATAGACATGCTAGCAATGCTGTCTGATGAGAAATTTTATATACCGGTTACCATCGATCAAGTACACAATATCAGTAAACAGATATTAGATCTAATATTAGATCTGCTCCACAGAGAGGTAATTGACAATAAGTTATATGACTTCCTACATGTTACCCATCCTTTGGTTCGGTCATTCAAGGGCTCCCCAAGATTCACAAGAATCGCTACATCCACCATTACGACCTATAGTGGCAGGGAGGGGTTTCCACTGAACCACTCTCGATGTTTTAGAGAGTAAATTAAGATCTGTAGTGGATCAGAATCCATTTATACGGACACTAAACAGTTCCTTCTAGACCTGTATGGCTTCTAGGTTCCACTACAGTAGAGGTTGATTACACACTAGTGACCATGGATATTCAATCTCTGTTTACAATGATACCCAACTAAGAAGGGATGAATATGATAAATAGTTACCTTAGGAGGGTGTCTGATTATACATCTAGTGATATTGATTTATTCATGAAGCTGTTGAAGGTAGTGTTAGAATCTAACACCTTTGTTTTATTGATAAGTTTTTCCTCCAGAGATGGCGTGCTATGGGCACTTCTTGTGCCAATAGCCAACTTAGTTATTGCTGAATGGGAGGTTAAAGAGATGTTTAGAAGTGAACTGTTTAAGAGGCATGTATGCTTCTACCGCCGTTTGGATGATTTATTCCTCCTTTGGAATGGATCTAATGCACAATTATGTAGCTTTGTTGGGGAGCTGAATGATAGCACGAAGCTATTTGAAATTTACATGGAGTCTTCTACACATAGAGTGTCTTGGATGTGTATATTGAGAAATTGGACAGTGGTACTCTTAATACCGGTTTGTTCAGGAAACGCCATAGGAATGCCCTACTCCACCGTACTAGCATGCATCCTGGCTTCGTCTATAAGAATATAGTACGAGGCCAGGCAATGAGAGCTTCTAGGTATACTCCCACTGATTCCCGGTTTGTGCATGAAATACAAGATCTTTCTGCTAGATTTAGACAAAGGGGATATACTGATAGAGACCTGAATATGGGTCTAACTGAGGTGGGTGATTTGAGATCAGGTAGAGCGGCACCCTATTTCTCAGATGGGACTGCGAATGGAATGAATGTCGATTTGGTGGTTGAAACGAATATGTTAGACAATGTTCCATGTTCTGTTCTTTATACCAAGGATATAGGCTCTATCAAGGATATTATTAGTGCCCATTGGCATGTGTTATCAGTTGATTCAGAAGTACAACGGATAGTAGGAGAGAAACCTAGGTTTATATATAGGAATAAAATGAACCTTAAGAAAATGTTGTGCTACCCTAAGCAGTTGAGGGAGATGGGTTCAGATATTGGCCATCATACAGTTCCGTGTGGTCACTGTAACTTTTGCCCTTATATTGACTCGAATGTGACCTTTGTCCATCCTTTAGGTTATGGGGTTTTTAATATGAAAGCAGGTGGCAACTGCATGTCCACCAATGTGGTCTATTTGCCTGCATCGTGCCGCATTCTATGTTGGCAAAACCAACAGATGCCTTAGAGATAGAATGGAACACGATATCACATTAGGAAGGCCTGTTTACGAATGCCCTAGCCAAACATGTCAATGAGACTGACTCTACACATATGTTCAAATTTAGGATCATGGAAAGGTTGTGGGATACCTCTAGGGTGGTGATATTTCCAACTTAACAGAGTCCAAGGAAAGCACTTGGATTATTAAGCTAAGGCGATGTTCCACCAGGCTTGAATGGTAAAGTTCCCATTAAACCCTTCTTGAGAATGAGAAGACAGATCTGACCATTGATAGCCCCCTCTAGGTCTCAATGGTCATCACATTTGTATATATACACATTTTGCACATTTTAGTTTGTGATCCATATTGATTAATGTATGTTTATTTTGTTTAGATTAGCGTGCCTATGTAGCATCGTCTGTAGTCAGTTGATACTTTTTATTGTGTCAATAACAGTACTGTTATAAATTCATTATAACTGACAACGTTAGATGATATATTTTTATATGTTTTTATGAGTAATTATGTTGAGCGCATTTGGATGATGTTATGATGAAGGGTTTTAGATGTATATACATATTTTTAGAAATGTTTCTTTAAGGGTTAAGTGTTGTTTCCCGCCATAGACCGTATTTAAACTTGTTTCTGTAACTGCAATTGGTCTGATGAAGCTATAAGCGAAAGCGCTCACCAGTTGTTTTATGTGCACGCAATAAAGATATTTTTATCTTTTATTGGATTTTGTGGATTTCGTGAATGGTATCCTGAGGTCTCAGCTCATATACTGGCGTTGAACAGAATTGTTTATACCTGCCTTTGTACAGAAGCGTCTGAGTGTTGAAATCAAACTCTGCTCTGCACCTGGTATTTGTGTTTGACTTTATTCTTTTATTGCTGCTTTTTACTGGGTGCACTTACTCCGTGTAGACCTTCCTTTTATTTTTTATAATTTCATTCTGTGCAAACTTCCTTACCTCCACTGGAGTGGATGAGGTATACAGTATAGTATTTCCATGATAAATGCTTCTGTAGTAACTACTTACTTCCTAGAAAGACAGGTTGCCAAATAGTTCTTGCAGGTGGAACACCTTACATTGAAAATGAATACATAAGACAATGTAGTAGTGAAAGTAAAATATAAGGAAGAAGTTACTCCTCCTAGGAGGGAAATTGTTTTTTCTTACATGTAACTCCTTGCAGTCATATGCAAATCACTGCCCAGTACCAGACATTTTATGGGTATGAATGACTATAGAGAAAAACTGAGAAAGCAGTGAAATTAAAACATCAAACAACACACAATAATTTACATTTTATTTTTTTTGCAAAATCACTTGCAACTTTAACATAGATTCATGGGTACATCAGGTCTTTTATAAGCCTAGCCATGCAATACAACCCAGTCATGTCTCTGTGTATCATGAGTGTGTATTTGAATGGGGTCATGTTACCTAGGAATTTGCTAAAGGTTTTGGGGGGGTATGTAAGTTAGAGTATATTTACTGTCAGCCGCTTGTCTATCACAGTCATGGGGATAGACCAGGAGTGAATTGCCATCTTCCCATCCAGTGGTCAAAGTTATAGTTAGGGATGAACTCTGCTTCACATGGATAAGGAGTCTATTACAGAGAATGAGCATCCTATAAGACATGTATCTGTCTAACTACTTGAAGGGAAACTCCACCCTCTCATACAGTTTAACTCAATTGTTAGGTTTCTTTTCTCCCTACAGTATGGTTCCAGCATTGTGTAGGTAACAGAAACCTGCTTGTACTTTTTAAAGCTTTTATTTCCTTGCATTGGAGTCAAAGGAAGGGAAGCCCATCTACTTATTTTTTTTAAACTCAACTTCTCACATACTTTGCAGAGAAATTTGTCTCCACTTGCATGGCATATCATAGACACAGTTAAATATGTAGTTTACCCTGTCAGGTACTGCTGTCAATCTTAGCTGGACAATCCTGCTAATATCAAAAACACATCAGCTGATATAAAAAAGACAGAAAGCTGTGGAACTGTTTTCTACTGTTTTTACTGCAGAGGGGAGGACAACTTAACACCCCCCATTTCATAGCAAAACAAAACAATTAGATCAGTCAGGGGTTTAAAGGCAATAGTCAACTCTTCTGGCAAATTTACATAAGCAGGAACACAGTATTGAAATTCTAAACTTTAAATGTTATTTATAATAGTTTATTTGCCAAGATAACTTAAATGTAGTATCAAAGATTTCTTTGACATTTAGAGAAAAGTCAGAAAATATTTTTTCTTGCAAAATATCAATGCATCTCCACAGGCCAGAACTGCAGAAAGAGAGTCAGGTGGCAACCCTTTCAACTAGGTGCACTGATACTGTTCATAAAAAAGTTTTTTTTATGCTTTTTTGTGACAACTTTCCAGAGAGGGATGCATACCTGATACATGCAGATCCATTGTAAGCGATTCCTATTAACTTTGAGTCAGTCCTTACATTGTTAGAGTACACATATACAGAAACAGACACACACACACACACACACACACACACACACACACACACACACACACACACACACACACACACACACACACACACACACACATATATATATATATATATATATATATATATATATATATAATGTGTGTGCATGTGTGTGTGTGTGTGTGTGTGTGTGTGTGTGTGTGTGTGTGTGTGCAATATGTGTGCATACAATGAATTATTTATAATAAACAACATAGTATAGTTAAGCATTATTAATGTACACATTCTAGTAAATGTTGCTCAATGATTTACTTGGTCATTGTCACACATTGGCTACTAAGTGTTGCACATGCAATCTTGGTCAGTGTCTGTATTTTTTTCTTTGTATTGCTAAGTGCATTCAATAATTATTATTATCATTGCCAATGTAGCCTAAGGGTCCTGGGACCAGTTCACTTTCCTGGTTGCCAAAGTATAAATAAATATGAAATCGAAAAAAGGAGGGTGAACATGACAAAAATGACAGAGGAACTAGTAAAGCACACTTTAAGTCTGCATCATTCATGAGAGAGAAAAATCCTCCCACTGAAGGCATTGGGAAGTATCAGACAGACAGACTAAGTTTAGAGTCCTACTACTTGTCACTTGTAAATGTACAGCAAGGATCATTTACTGAAGTGAAAGTTTTCACACAGCATGAGCGTGTGGGGGAAGGTTTGTCAAATCATTTAGGACTGCAAAAGACTCCTCTTACAAAAACCTATTATTTGTCTACTTTCTTTTGCTGCAAGTAGCTAAGGGCTATTTATAGCATAGAACAAGCTCTGACAGACCCATAAATGAGGCTCAGTCAGGTAAACGTAGAAGCAGCTCTGTTACAGAAGTTTAGATGACAGTGCTTCACAGTCCTGCCATTCAATCTTAATGTCATGAGAAAACAGCAGCACTTTCTCCTGTCTAGCATAAGTCATATAAAGAGGACTTGAAATGGATTCGGAGAAAAAGTAATGAAAGCAAGAAAACAAGATCACATTACCCAGGCAGACCCCAGCATCCAGCATTTTGAGAGAAGCACATTCAAATTGTAAAAGAAGCACTTAGAGTGATTTTGAGGCATTAAAATAGCTCAAAAACAACAATACAATGAGTTCTAAGGTGGAGTTTTCCTTCATTTTAAATCCTTGGATCTAGTGGTTCTGGTGCTGTTCATTTGCGAATGTGCAAAAGGTCCATCAGAGCTTGTTAAACATAAACAGTGTAACGATAAATTGAATTAATTATAAAACAAGGATGCTTCTGAAAGTAACCAATACAGTCTAACTTTGGAATTTGGCTAGTGAAAGCTGCAAATCAACATTCGTCTAACTCAGTAGGCTCATGTCTTGGTTATTTCAGTTTCTCTGCCCTAGATTTAGAACATATTACACTCTTTGTTGTAACCCAACCAAGGCACTGAAAATGTTCTCATTTTTCTTGAAAAGTGATTTTACGTAGCAAATACAAATTTCTTATGTGCTAAATAAATGTCTAGATCAGGAAAATAAATTATGGTTTCTTAATATATATTGCAAATGTCTATTCTATCACTTAGGAGCAATTTGAGTAATTACCAATGCAATAAATCTGTGTTGGACAAATAAACTCCGATTCATAACATTAGTGCATTCTAATATTTTTGGATCTAGAAATTGGCATGATAGTCTCATATCTTTTTGATTCCTGAAAGTAAGTTTGTGTAGACACACACTTCAAACAAGAGCCATACTTTGTGCCAGAGCTGCTATTTGTCAGATGACAACCATTAATTAGGGTCAAAAATGTGAAAAAAAAGTTTATGCATGGCTGTGAGCTGAAATGTAAGCTGAAATGTGGTGAAATGAAATTCCATTCAAATGAAATTTAACACTTAACTGATTTTTTTTGGTTAAGTTCTAAGGGATATGTGCATGATTGTCACTCAGAAAAGTCTTAGAATACTAGAGGCAAAACAATAGATAAACTAGGAAAAAAAATCACTTGCCCTGATCCATCTTGGATTTTGTTTTTTTTTCTTATCCTGTTATTTACTTATTTGATTTTATTTGCTGACTGAAAGTTTACCTTATTTATTTGTTTTTGTGTACTGACTAGAAAGTTCACCTAAGCAAAGTTCATTTTCAGCAGTGGTATACCATAAAATATTTAATAACCTTGCAGCTGTTGTATTGTTTTTCAATACTGGTAATATTTAAGATAATACTGTAATGATGTCAGTTACTGATACTGGGTAAATAGAAACCAAATTAATATACTAACTCATTTGCTGGTTCCTGTTTTTGATTATTAGCATTGCTGTATTTCTGCTTGCTACTGACTAGTGTATTGTTACTGTATTTGAAACCACTCCTCTACAGATACTGCACTAAACATTATTAGATTACCTGTCTAATAAAACTTGCATTACCTGACTAACTTTATCTGCTGATATGACATTAAAACTATTCATATGGAATAATTTTGACTATTGATCTACAATTACTGTACCCAGGTCCATTGGGTTAGATTGTCTATTGCTTGAAATTGCTATTAGTTAGGTAGAGAGCAAATTTGCCTACTGGGTAAAGCTGACTAATTTCAATTTGACACTTATGACTGATTACCTTTTTGATCCTACATATTTCTGTCACTTTTATATTTCTTTTTCTTCACTTTTAAATGCTACAGTAGCCACATTGCATATTCTTGTATTGTTTAGCCATATCCTATATTATCTCCTTTTTTCTAGTCCAATTCACCATCCGTCTTTGTCCTATACCAAGAGTAAATTATTAAGTTTTCCTATTTTCTCATATTCCTTCATCTACCTTGGCCAATATGGACTTTCAGTCAGCTTTGTAACACCTGCCTTATGTTTACTAAAAACATTATATTTTTACTTTAAACTCATTCAATATGTGAGAGGGGTACATAATTACTGAACTTGGAGGCCACCTTCTCACCCCAGGACTCATTTGTTAAGCACAACAGACATAATCTCACAGCACATAGCAGCAGAATAAATCAAGTAATGCTAGGATCCAGCAGTCAGTTCACACAGCAACACACCCACCTTCACCATGCACACTCACAGTCATATCATCATCATCATCCCTTTTTTCTCATCTTCTACAAGGTGTTGGGATGTTATGGCAGCTGTGGCCATCACTCTCCACCTTCTTCAACAGTCTTTCCTGACTGTTGCAGGTCTTCTTTCACACAATCCATCCATCTCTTTTTTCTGGATATCCTTGTTCTTCTTGCTTCCTCTTCTGTGTCTCAAATCTTCTTAACCAGATTGTCTTCTGCTTTCCTGCATATTTGCCTAACCCTCAACATGTTCTGTTTCACCTTCTCTGCAGTTGGAACTACTTGAGTTCCTGCTCTGCTGTTCTCATTTATTTGTCTGTTTCAGAGGGTGCATCATACCATCTGTCTCAGGCACTTCATCACCACTAGCTTCTTCAACTGCTCTACCTTCATTGCCCAAGTTTCGGTACCATATGGTAATACTGGTCACACCACTGTTTTGTACACCATAGTTTTCAGCTTCTTTGACATTCTTCTGTCATACACTACCCTTGACATGCTGTTGTAGCCTATCTGATTCTAGCTTTGACCTCCTCATTCCTCCTCATTCAGACTTCCCTTCTCCTCAACCACCCCTTCCAGGTATTTAAAGTTGTTAACAAGTTCCAATAATTTCCCTACTATCTCAGTTCTCACCTTCTTCTGATTTCCCCCATTTATTGCCATTACAGTTGTCTTATCTGTACTCAGTTTCATCCCATGTGCCCTTAGCTTTACATTCCATCCCCCTATCATTTGCTGCTGAAGTTCTTGTTGAGAGTCTGTCTGCAATGACACATTATCTGCATACAGCAACTTTACTGAGCTGTCCTCTTCTATGTCTTTGTTATTCAGTCTATCACAAGTATGAGCAGCAGTGGGTCCAGTATTGAATATTTAGGGGATGATGCATATAGTGTTATCAGACAAATGATCTCTTCAAAGAGATGAGACCAATGTTACTGAGATCACAAAGAGTAGGAACAATTCACACATTTCTGGTAGGAGTACCAGAATGTCCTCCATACAAGCACAAATGCTTCTTTGGGATAGTTTTTATAACCATGAGATGAAGATGTATTTTTCTTACTGTTATATATTTAACAAAGATTCGAAAAACACATCTTGCTAGTTATTTAGGAGTGTAAGACCGATTTGGCCTTATTACAAGAAACAAAGCTATATAATGTTGACGTGTAACACTATATATTGGTACTGAAAAAGAGTTGGTGGGTGATCAGAAGAAGTGGTCAACCTGCAAAGTGACAGTTGGCAGAGAGAAAGACTAATATTACACAATGCGCATTGTCAAAATTGTACAAGGTGCCATTGTGGACAAATCAGAAAGAGGTTCATCATATAAGGGAAAATGAAATGTAGCATTAAATGCAAATGTTGATAGAGAAGGGCTTAAGAAAGAATCAGACAAGGGAGAAAGGTATGCTGTGTACATTTCCTTTTCTCTGGTAGTTGCTTGGCAATCCCAATGTTTCTCTGCAGGCATAGCATCTGCAAGGTCACAAAAGTCCAAAAGCAAACTCAAAACCCGACCAGCAGACAGTGGCAGCAGCTCTGATTTATTTATGTGTACACATACACATACACATACACATATACATATAAACTGCGTATTTCTAGAAAAAGCTAAACAGACCGGTTTCGGCTAGTATCCTACATTGCCTTCATCAGTGTGATAAAATACAATCAGCTCATCCATTAAATACTCTAAGTGTGACTAATTAAAGATGCTCATTTAGACCAGGTGCAAATAGCCCTCCTAATTTAATTATCCATTTCTTTTCTTTTGTGTTTAGTAATTCATGCCAGCCTGATATATTGGATTTAATGCCTAGGATCCAATCAATTATAATAAAATTAAATGATGCATTTTTATGTAGCAAAGTATGTTTATATAGTGCATTGGTATTTCTATGATGTTTAATGTCACTGAAATGTTCTGATATCCTATATTTTACTGGTCTTGAAGTCTGACCTATGTAAAAAGCAGAACATTTGCAGACTGCAAGGTATATAACCCAATCTGAGTTGCAATTTGCAAAAAAAGTTAATATCATATGCCTGCCTTGTATTCTTACTACTGAAACTTTTCATTTTTGATATTCTGGGACAATATGTCCAATATGATTGGAGTCTAAGGTTAACAATGACCGCCACCAGTACTGTTAGCCATCAGGGTGCTGGCAGAAATTGGGCTACTGTTGGCCGAAGGAGGAGAAGGAGAAGAAGAGGAGGAAAGCATGCCCGAAGGCAGGAAGAGAGGAGAAAGGTTAGGAGTGTGTGGTAGTGAGGGTAGGAACTTTGAATGTTGGCAGCATGACTGGTATAGGGAGAGAGCTAGCTGATATGATGGACAGAAGGAAGGTTGATATATTGTATGTACAAGAGACCAGGTGTAAGGGAAGTAAGGCCAGGTGTACTGGAGGTGGGTTCAAACTGTTCTACCATGGTGTGGATGGGAGGAGAAATGGGGTAGGGGTTATCCTGAAGGAACAGTATGCCAAGAGTGTTTTGGAGGTGAAAAGAGTGTCGGATAGAGTGATGTTTATGAAGCGGAAATTGATGGTGTAATAATGAATGTTGTTAGTGCATATGCTCTGCAAGTTGGGTGTGCGATGGATGAGAAAGAAAAATTTTGGAGTGAGTTGGATGAAGTGGTGATGACTGTACCCAAGGGTGAGAGAGTGGTGATTGGAGCAGATTTCAATGGGCATGTTGGTGAAGGGAACAGATGGGATGAGGAAGTGATGGGTAGGTATGGTGTTAAGGAAAGGAATGCAGAAGGTCAGATGGTAGTGGATTTTGCAAAAAGGATGGACATGGCTGTGGTGAATATGTATTTTAGCAAGAAGGAGGAGGCATAGGGTGACATACAAGAGTGGAGGGAGATGCACACAGGTGGATTATATCCTATGCAGGAGGGCCAGTTTGAAGGAGATTGGAGACTGTAAAGTGGCGATGGGGGAAAGTGTAGTTAGACAGCATAGAATGGTGGTCTGTAGAATGACATTGGTGATCAAGAAGAGGAGGAGGAGTATGAGGGCAGCACCAAGGATCAAATGGTGGAAATTGAAAAAGGGTGATTGTGAGGTGGAGTTCAGGGAAGAGTTACTGCAGGCACTGGGTGGCAGTGAAGTGTTACAGAATAGCTGGGTAACTACAGCAGAGCTAGTAAGGGAGACTGCTAGAAAGGTGCTTGGTGTAACATCTGGACAGAGGAAGGAGGACAAGGAGACCTGGTGGTGGAATGAGGAAGTACAGGATAGTATACAGAGAAATAGGTTGGCTAAGAAGAAGTGGGATTGTCAGAGAGATGAAGAAAGTAGACAGGAGTATAAGGAGATGAGGTTCATGGTAAAGAGAGAGGTGGCAAAGGCTAAGGATAAGGCGTATAGAGAGTTGTATGAAAGGTTGGACACTAAGGAGGGAGAAAAGGACCTGTACCGATTGGCTAGACAGAGGGACTGAGCTAGGAAAGATGTGCAGTAGGTAAGGGTGATAAAGGATAATGAGGGAAAGGTACTCACTAGCGCGGAGAATGTGTTGAACAGATGGAAGGAGTACTTTGAGGGACTGATGAATGAAGAGAATTTGAGAGAGGGAAGGCTGGATGATGTGGGGATAGTGAATCAGGAAGTGCAATAAATTAGCAAGGTGGAAGAGCACTACAGATGCGATGTTTTCTCTGAGAGTGTTGATGGAGAAGTACAGAGAAGGTCAGAAGGAGTTGCAATGTGTTTTTCTGGACTTAGAGAAAGCATATGATAGGGTGCCTAGAGAGGAGTTGTGGTATTGTATGAGGAAGTTGGGAGTGTCAGAGAAGTATGTAAGAGTGGTACAGGATATGTACAAGGGTAGTGTGACAGCAGTGAAATCTGCCGTGGGTGTGACAGATGCGTTTAAGGTGGAGGTTATAACACTGTAGGCAAGGTGGAATAACAGACAGATTGTAACACCACAGAATGGATTTCTTGCAGCCTTCTTGTTTCTTTATTGCTATAAAACAGACTTTCATTTGGTATAATTTTATTAAAGTGTTTAGTCATTAATGTGACAATCTGTTCCTAGGAGTTTACAGTGATGGATTTTAGTCAGGTGTCTTGTTGAGTGTGTCCTTGCCATGAGCTATTTACATTCTGTACTTCCTGTGCCCATAGCTCCCCATTACATGCTCACAAAGCTGGAAAAAAATCTAATTTCTAGCAACCCTCATCTCAATACTTATAGCCTGCAGGTAGTAGTTACTATTCAAAAGCCATAGATAAGAAATAAAGTAATGTACAAATGTAAACTTATCAAACTGCTAAACTTCAAGTTTCAAGATGTGTTATTTTAGAGAAAATCTCTCAACAGGCAGTTTTTTATGGCAGATTTTAGCAAGACATAAAACTTGCACTTCAGTAGTTTGATAACTTTCTATTTCTAAATTATGCACCAGCATACCTCTCAACCTCTTAGATCAAGAAATCTGGACAAAGCCATAAATTAAAGTGGGACAAATGCCCAAAAATAGGGACAGTTTTTAAATATTGCTCTAATAAAGTTAGAAAATTGATAGAATAATAGGTTTTGCATTAGAATGAATTTTATGAAGGGTATGAAGTCTGAAACTCAAATGTCTGTTATTATTTCCTAACTTTGATATTTAAGGATTTGCCACTAATTTGTCAGAAAACCACGATTTTATGAGAAATGGATCAAAGATATGAGGCAAAAATCTGGCATTCTGTGAAAATCTGTACAGTTGAGAAGTATGTGCACCAGATTTCATTTATGTGATTCTTAAATGGTTTTATAGCATCAGAATGATAATCCCATTTGGCAATCCTGTCTCCTGGCCTTGTATACTTCTATATTATCAAGAAGTAAGGAACTATAAGCTTGCCAAGCCTGTAGTCCCAAAACAGGCTATTTGCTTTCTCTGCTTTGTATCCCCAGCTGTCCTGCAAAGGAATTTAAACCAGGTTTCGGTCAGACACAATTTACACTGCATTAGAAAACTTGTACAATAATATTGTCAACAAATATTTCTTGCACAACTTAATGAATTTTACCTCACACCTATTTTTTGTGCATCTTCTAGGAAAGAACATATTTCTTCTTTAGAAAAAAGGACTTCCATTAAATAAAACCAATAGCTATGGCATTAACAAAGCAAATCAATTTACAAATGGAAACATTTATGTAAGTAGGTGTGTCTAACAGAAGCTACCTTGTAGCTTGAGTCTTTCTGGAATCCATTGGTGTTGGTTTTGCAATGTTGAACTTCTTCTTCTTCTTCTTTCAGCTTTTCCCGGTTAGGGATTGCCACAGTGGATCACCTGTCCGCTCATGATTGGCAGTGGAGTTTTATGGTGTTGAGCTGCCAGCCCGGCGCCCAACCTTCCACAGAAGGCACACACATGCATACACTCACATCTAGGGCCAATTTAGAGTGTCCAATCCACCTACTGCATGTCTTTGGGATGTGGGAGGAAACCGAAGCACCCGAAGGAAACCCATGCGACCACAGGGAGGACATGCAGACTCCGCACAGAAGGCACCCCAGCTGAGACATGTTCTTGTATACATATATATGTGTTTGTGAATGCATGTGTCTGTGTGCGTGTGTGGATGCCTTTGTGTTTCTTTGTCTGATTGCCTTTTTCTTCAAAAATCTTTAGAGCTAAACTGATATGATTTAGGCATCGCTTTATGATCTTGGCCTTCCGGTTTAGCCTTAGTCTTCCTAGAGTTATGGTGTTCCTCATAAAGTCAGGCCTGTTTATGAGTTCATACTTTAAAATACAAAAACTAGGCCTTTACAAAGTTCACTACCATTTACCATACAGGGTTTAGCATATAAATATCTTTGAAAAATGACCCTCTGATATGATTTTTAAAGGCCATTACATTTTTTCTACTTAGCGTCTTGTACTAGGCTGCTGCTCACCAGTTGGTATTTAGGTGAGTTTTAGCAGTAGTGTAGGTAGGGGAGGGTGAGAGGGGCAACTGTCTCAGGTGTAAAGTGTTGGGGGCACATTCACCATCTGATACTGATCTCTCTTTCTTTAATGCAATACAGGCTTTTAAACCCCGCTATTGCACATATAGTCAAACCTGAGTGCTGCAGTGCTCTGTGTGTGGTCTAAACTGCAGCAACTGCTTGCTACATTGTAGCAAACAATTTGGTACAGTTTAAAAGTTAGAAAAAAATAATTTTTTTTTAACTAAAACCTAAGCACTGCAGTGCTGTTTTGTACAGGCTGGATATAAACTGTAGCAACTGTTCGCTACAGTTTATAAGAAGAAAATCGTATTTATCTATTTTAATAAAAGGGGAGGGTCAAGGGTAGGGCGCACACTTCTCAACTGTACAGATTTTCACAGAATGTCCAGATTTTTGCCTCATATTTTTTGATCTGAGTCTTTTAAAATTGTGGTTTTCTGGCAAATCATTGAGGGTTGATGTCAGAAAACAATGACAGATGTTTGAGTTTCAGACTTGATACCCTTGAGGAAATTCATACTAATGCAAAACCTGTTATTCTATCAACTTTCTAAGTATGTAAGAGCAATAGTTAAAATTTGTCCCTATTTTTGGGCCCTTGTTCCCCCGTTATTTATGGCTTTGTCCAGATATCTTGCTCTAAGAGGTTGAGAGGTATGGTAGGGCACAGAAACAGGAACTGAATGGCTGGGCAGGAGGAAGCGAAGTGTGTCATGCATTTGGTCACCTGGTTGGTGGCAATAGAAGAAATGTTCATTTTTTGCTCTTCAGTGGAAGTGTTTGGGGTGGATCTGTGATAAGCTAATTACTATATTGGCTTAATACAAATACAATAAAGTGTTTGTTTTTTTTTCTGTTCACCTGAAGAGCTGAGGAGACGGGGCACTGGTTCATGGTACCAGCTAAACTTCTGGGTTTTATTCAGTCATAATACCATAAATGGGATATGTATCTTGTTTTTCTGATAAAGTGTTAGCATAACTTATAACATAACAAATACATAAAGCAATATCTTAGCACTTTCATTGGTAGAAGTTGCTAATACATGGCTTCATAGGTTTAGCAACATCTGTCTGTGAGTTCATTCATTTTAAAGTGAACAGTCTGATGTTTCCATGGAAATTTATTACAGATGGGAACTATTATTACTGCATATTTAAGGAAAATGACCTAAGAATTTGCCAGGCTATATACCAGTGGTGAAGACAGTAATAGTTATTTGCAGGTTTAGAAATGCTGAGAATCACTAGCATATTAGTCAGACAGATAATGTTTAGTATATACAACATGACAGCTCAACAGTAATGATGTTAACTCTTCAGTCATCTCAAACACGTTGGTACAAGTTAGAAATGCATTGCATTATTGGATAGGAATGTTATACAGTACACCTGAAGTGCAGTTATGATAGATGCTAACAATATTCACAAGCACTTTAACAGCAGTATTTTACTTATCATGAGTTAAACCTACAGGCTTCATTTTCTATAGTCCTAGTCAAACAGATGCAAATCAGAATGGGTGTAGTGGTTGTCCTCCATTTGGCTGGGATGAAGCTCAAGCTTTGGTTGAATAGGGTGCCTAAAAGTGCTGAGAGCTCTAGCCTGAGTTCATGTAGGATGCAGCCAGGGATGTTGTCGGGTCCCATGGAGGCTATATTTTTTGCCTTTGAGAGGGCATTAAAGACCTGCTCCCTGGTGATGAGGGGAGGTGGGCAGGTGCTGAGGATGTCCTGATTTACTGATGGGGGGACAGGGGGTTGAAGTTTTCAATGAACCCGTCTGCCAGCAGGTTGGTTATATCTATGGTGTTTGTGTATGTGGTGTTCTTGACCATCAGTTCAGAGCAGATTTGGGTGTTACCTTTGAAACTGCGGACATATGTGAAGAAGGCCTTGTAGATGTAGCCAATTTGTACTCAAAGGTAGCCTTAGAGGATTTCACCAGTGACCTTATTTGCTTGTTCAGACAAAGGAGAAATTGCTTCCAACTTGGCACCTGCTGATGTCCAGTAGACAGGTTTACTCTTCCTTGAGGAAGATGATTTGGTTCTGTCAGGTATTGCTGAGTCCATACAGCTTTATAGGTGCTCATATAGTTTTTTGGTGTAAGCTTGGACATTAGTGCTTGTTCCAGTTGAAGGGATGGTGGCTGTGAAGCTGCTTATACTGGTTCTCAGGAGGTTGTAGTCAGCTTTAGAAAAGTTTTTTGTTTTACCCTTGCAAGGGGGGGGGGGCATGGGAAATGGTGACTTTGAAAGTGATCACTTTATGGTTGGATCTTATTAAGGAGGATGGTACTGTAGGGGTACAACAGTGGCTACTCATGTTGGTTAGTAGCAGGTCCAGGATATTTTCACCTCTCATGGGGGTGTCAACCAGCTGATCCAATGCACTGGCACTGAAAAAGTCATGGAATCTCTGGGCTAGAATAGGTCTTCCACCTGATGGTTGGGTAGTTAAAGCCACCCAGGATCAGGGTAGAGGGGTGAATCTTGATGGATTCAAGTAAGTCCAGATAGGTGTAGTGGGCATCCTGAGTCATAGTTAGGAGTCTGTAGCTAGCTATGATTTGAGTAGGTGTTTTGTCAACAGTTAACTGCACCTGTCTCCTCTGTGTCATACTGTTTGACGAGACTGGAAATGTGTATGTCTTTGATAAATATTGAAGCTCCAATTCCTTTGGCTTTGTAGTCCTCCATTTCGGGTTTGAAAGTATGGTAGGATGAGTAACCTGGTAAAGCTGGGGTGCTCTCCACAGCTTTGAACCAGGTTTTAGTGACTGCACAAATATCAGCATCTTCCAGGGTGATGAATGCTTGCAATGAGTGCAGTTTCATATTAAGACTACTAGCATTTAACAGCATGACCTTTAAATTTCATTTAGAAGAATTTTTCACATTGGTAATTTTGTCCTCATGACCTTGCCTAAGAAGGCACTATGGGGGTGGCAAGAGCCTTTGCCAGAAGCCTGAAGCCCAGGGGAGACAGATGAAGGCCATCTTTGGCGAAGCATTGTGGTCTGTCAATCATGTCCTTCCAGGCAGTCAGGTACTGGATCCCCTTGGAGTGACACCAGAAACTAAGCCAATTGTTAAAGACCATCATCTTCTGTTTGGATTGCGGCATCATTCTGGGTGACGGTAGGATGCTACTTAATGCTAAGGACATGCCTGCCTGGGACACATTTTCTGCAAGCTCAATCATGTCACTCTTCATATAGTCCAGAGAGGTACATCTCAGCTCATTCACACCAACATGGACTATGATAGAGTCATAACAGTACCTGTTATTGATATACTTGAGTGTGTGAGTGATATGGTGGATTCTAGCACCTGACAAGCAACTTACTGTGACTTTCTCCTTGTCTAGCCTAGTGAAGGGCACATCTGTATGTCTCATGATAGAGTCTCCTACTACTAGTATGCTGGGTTTGTTGCTGGCCTTAGAGGCTGTGAGATACAGGCATGTGTACTATGTGTGGTGTTCGGTACTGTGGGTTGTGATGTACATATGTGTTTTTGCTTCAGAGGTCTTTTTGCTTAGGTATGTTTTTGCTGAGTACCTCTGCATATGTGGGAGTGTGTTGTGCATTTGTGGGTGGTGTTAGAGGTGTGGTGTTTTTGGTGTTTGAGCAGACAACCTTCTCAGTGCCAGATGTACTGGCTTGTGACTGAGACAGCAAGGGTTCTAGGTTCTTAATGTAATTGCATCTCTCACATATTGTGTTCCTAGGTGGTAGTAGTAGAGGGCTGTCCGTGTACATGAGGAAGTTGCTACACTGTCTCAGGATGCTCATATCAACCAGATTAGCAGAAGAAACCATAGGAAATTGTCTGTCCATGGTTGTCAGAATCTGTGGATGAGAGGTCATTGGGTACTATCTGAGGAGAGTACCTATAGGTGTGAGTAGGGCTGGATAAAATTAATACAGGAGCTGCAAGGGAGGGTCTCACTTACACAGTAGTGGTGATAAGTGTAAAATGCAGCTGAGATGGCTCACAAAGGGTTAAAAAAGCAAGACATGCAAAAAACCACTAACCCATGCAAACACAGGGTTTAAGTACCACAAAAATGAAAATAAAATAGAAACACTATAATTGACCAATCGATCTTTGTCCCTCAGCTCTTAGCTAAACTCCTTGTACCAGACCAGGGCCAACCAGTTCACTTACTCCCATTAAGTGCATGTACGTCCCAGCCAACACAAGATAGTGTAACAGGAAACATGGGAAACACAGGAATCACACAAACAGGTCTGGATACAGCCACATTCATGCCACATTACTGCTAACCTCAAACTGGCCATCTTTATCGGCTCAAGATACACTTCTTCTATCCTTACTGTAACTATAGCAGATTATTTCACACTGCTAGCATCATATTGCTTATTTATAATAACTCATGCTATGCTGCTAACATCATACTGGTTAATTATAATAACTCATGCTACACTCCTAATCTTATATTTGCTTCCTATAGCAGATCATGTCACAGTGCTCAGCTCACTAATTTTTAAATCACTGTACATGGACTACTGTCCACACCTTGGCTAGATGCTGAAGTAAGGACCTACTGCCATTCAGCAGCAAATAATGATCAGAAAGCTGTCACTCTGAGATCATCTTTTGGCATTTCCTTTACCGAGAAGATATTATCAAAAACAGCATCTTCTATCTGAAACTGCTCCCTCAGGATACCATCCAGTCTCAGAACTGCAGAGCAAAAGGGAAAGCTACTTATAATCTGCTTGTTTCTGAGGACCTGAATTAGGCAACTGATCTTCATATACCAGTTAGTGTGTTATATCCGAAGTTCTCGAAAAGCTAGATTTTTTGAGAGGAATGATAAATAGCTAGGAGATCATTACTAGGTCCATAGGTAATTACTAGGCATGTGGTCTAAGAGATATTTAAGGAGCTTAGCCCAATATCCCAAATGTACTGTTAAGTGACTAGCTCAAGGTCACACAGAAAGAATTAAAGGCTGCAGAAATCAAACCTTGTACCACAGGAAGCACCTGGTTAACAACTTCTAGCTTTAGACCTCTGTATTAGCTATCAGACTATAGTTATGTTTAAAGAATAACAATTAAGTTGATCTATTAAAAATGTATCTCAGCAGTTTAGTTAAATTAAATCAAATATTTGTCAGTGAATGTGTTTATGGTTATTAAGCACAGACTTCATTTGCACTTGGTACAGACCTACAATATGTGTATTATTAGCACTTAGAGATGGTATTGTGATCAGGAAACAAAATAATAAAACTTGTAATATATCTTGCAATAGAAATAAGTGCAACTGAAAGCCTTGTTTCAGTCACAACAATGTGTGCTTTGTTACATCTTAACATTACTTCATTAATATGCACGAACATCACAAGTATCACATTTATTTCATTTTTAATTATGACATGTATATCTATTATAATGGGCAACAGCATTATGAATACTTCAGAACCTAAATTAAACTATTATTGTTAATACAGAATCCTCAGAAAACAATTATATTATCACATGAAGTTGGTGGAAATATTTTCTGATGTTTTTGGAAGTTCATGTGTTCATAGGTTTATAGGTAGGTAGTAGACTATCGGCCCTGGGGCCTATATAAGCCTAACCAAAAAAGTTCCCTGGCTTTCGCCACCCAAGAAAATTATTTTCCTGTG
The DNA here is from genome assembly GCF_019279795.1 of Protopterus annectens. Lineage (NCBI taxonomy): Eukaryota > Metazoa > Chordata > Ceratodontiformes > Protopteridae > Protopterus > Protopterus annectens. The sequence continues at coordinate 1,354,345,828 of NC_056729.1, read as the reverse complement.
CCCTTGTCAAGCAGTGCCACAGAAGTGATCCCCGGGGTGAATTTTCTATTTCCCATCCAGACGTCAAGGTTTTTCTTAAAGAGGGCCAATGAGGAGCTTTGCTTTACATGAATGGGTAGTTTGTTCCAGAGTATGGGGAGTCTCTGGGACAGGAATCTATCCCTCCAGCATGTTCTGTTTATTGTGGTGACAAGGTTTAGGTCCCTAGAGCATGTGGTTCAGAGAGATTGGGATTTCTTTAACTGTAGCATGTCCAACAGCTCTGGGTTTGACATAGCTTTGTATGTTAGGCAGAGATCACCTCTGAGTAGGTGATATGCGATGGAGTAAAGCTGGAGTTTTTTGAGACAGTCTGCGTATGGCATCTGTTTGAGGCCAGTAATACTATTAGTGAGGTATTTCTGTGGCCTTTCCAATTGTTGTAGGTGTCTTGAGATACATGCCAAATGGGGCATTGTACTCTAAAATGGGTCTGATGAGGCATGAGTAGAGAGGAACAATGACCTTTTTTCTAGAGGAGAACCCTTTTGAGGTGTGCCACGTAGAAGGATTTCCTGACTACTGTGGCAATGTGGTTATCAAAAGAGAGACTACTGTCCACCTGTGTCCCAAGGTCTCTTATCACACTTTCAGTGTTTAGTGAGCTACCGCCTATTTGTCATCCCAAAGGGGATGACAGTGCCCTTCTTGGCATTGAGCTTGAGGCCATGACTTTGACACCAAGCATCTGTCTCTGTGAGGCCCATTTGTAGAATGTCTGCATCATTAGGTGATTCTATTATGGCTCCCAGTATGCAGTCATCTGTGAACTTTGTTAGCCAAAGACCTTCTGTGTTGGTCTGCACTTCAGAGAAGTAGATGCTGAACAGGAGAGGACCCAGAACCCAACCCTGCGGCACTCCACTCATCAATGGTCTGAAGTCTGACTTGGATTTGACTGCTTTTACTGTGTGAGTTCTGTCAGTGAGCCAGTTGGCTACCCATCTTGTGACATAGGGATTTATGCCCAGTTTAGTAAGTTTTTCTATAATTCCAGAGTGGGGTATTGTATCAAAAGCCTTGGCAAGGTCAAGATAGGCTGTGTGCACTACCTTGCCCTCATCTATGGCTCTAGTGACCGCTTCAAAGAAGTCAATCAGGTTTAGTAGACATGATCTACCTTTTACAAACCCAAACTGAGTGGGGTCCAGGGTTTGGAGGTTACCTATTTATAAGCTCCAAGATGATACGTTCCATGGCCTTGCATACCAGGCTCATCAGGTTACTGGGGTGGTAGTTTCCAGGGTCCGTGGTGGCACCCCCTTTGTGGAGTGGGATAATCATCACTGTGTGCCATTCAGTAGGCACAAAGCCTGAGGTGAGGCTATGATTGAACATGATACTTAGGTGGGGGTGCCATTTCATTCTGTAGTTCATGCAGTACACATCCTGGGATGTTGTCTGGTCTCATGGATGCTGTGTTCTTGGCTTTGGAGAGTGTGGTCTTTACTTGTTCATCCGTGATTATAGGGGCTTTGTATTCTTTCGGTATTAAGATGGGCCCTTTGGAGGGTGAGGGGGAGGAAAAGTTAGCACTGAACCTATCTGCCAGGATGTTGGCAATATCAGTTGGTTCTGTATATTTAGTGCCATTGAGATGTAGCTCAGAGCAGATCTGAGTGTTGCCATTTTGATTCTTGACTTAGCTATAGAATGCTTTGTGGTTGTCTTTGGAATCAGTGGCGATTTTATTTTCATAACTGGTTTTGGAGGATTTTATGAGGTTTATGAACTTTAGAATTAACAGTTAAATAACTGTGTCACTGTGCATTGAAAAGGATGTAATCTTTGTAATATGTTTTTATTATTTAAACACCAAAAGAAGCACAACTTGCCTGAATAAATTTAACGGCTGCTAAAACTTTTAGTTTCTGCTGCCTTGGCTTTCCAGCCTTCTATGGAGACAAACAGACCGAAATCCATACAAATCATTTAAATACTTCAGTTAACAATTTACTGCTTAGAGAAACAGTATCATCACAAATATTTCAATTTAATTTCATTATTTAAGCCCTTTGGTTGAAATGTTTTATACTTTAGAAGAATATAACTTATTTTATATCATAACTATTGCTTTATATCTACTCTTAAGTCTACAAGAAGTTGTAAAAGAATAAAAAATGTGAATTCATTCAATTCATGTGTACATTATTGAAAATATTCTGCAATGGGACTTGCTACACATTGATTCCAAATATCTCCAAAGTATTCAAAAATATACTTTAATATTTTGCGTAACTAAATAACACCATCAAATCATGTTTAAAATTGCGATATATTGACTAAATCACCATTTATACTAGAACTACATCCTGACTGCATATATTAACAAAAACCCCATTTACATACCTAACACTGCATTTAACCTTTGCATTTCCAGTGTGTTTAACATTAAAACTACTGTATAGCAGCTCATCTTCTATGCTTAACCCTTTTTTATATGCACATTTAGGATTAGATCTAAATAAATGTTTCAACACTTCATCTGTTAATAAAGTATGCAAGTATTTATGTATTATATTAATCATATTATCTGCACAAACACTATGTATAAATACACACACAGTCGTGCCTTCCATTTTTTTTTAGAAATAGCACTCCCTTTCCTAAAATGCTTTACCTCAGTTTCTTCACTCTCATATACTTTCCTAAATCTTTCTACAATCTGATGTCTTCTATAACTTGTTCTAAACATTTTATCTATCAAGCAGAGCATTTCATTTTTAAAATATTGTATCTTTTTAGATAATTTTATTGCCTTAAGCATTTGATTATATGGTAAAGAATCAGTCAAGGGTCTAAGGCGGTCATTAAACACATACAAAAAGTTTAATGAGGCTGTTTTCTTTCAATGAACTCATTTACGTATTGTACAGTTTGGATAAATGAATAATAAAATATCCTTATGATCAAGTCCCTTCTCAGAACTCTTATATGTAAATTATAATCTGTACTGATTCTGTTGTACATGTTCAACAAAATCTGACACCCTGCTGGATTCCTTTTATTATAAACATCGAGTCATCAACAAGTTAGTATTTAAACACCACCCTTGAAACAATATCAGGGTTATCTTGAGAAACTAATGACCATTAAAACAAACAGTTTACCTTTCATTACTTTTGAGTTTATTAAGTGCTACGGCTAAGCTTGCTATTAGTTACTCCCACTGGGTTATGTCATGAACATTTATTCTTTGCATGCCAGGTGTAAAACGATAAAATCATTTTTGTAGATGGGATGCTTTCTTGCTATGCTCCCCCTTTTTTTTGCTTTAGACAATTTCCATTGAAAACAACCAGTCACTTCTTTATAATTTATTTACTTGTTTTTTTTTTTCCTTTGATAATGCAGTTATTTTTGCCTGAATCTCTTTTTAGGAGATTTTAATACATAATACAAATCAATATATGCACAAACAATTCTCTACTGTTACATGCAGGTGTCTTCAAGCCAACATTGACAGATACTCCTTCCTTGAGTGCCTGTCTCCATGTGTACCAACTTGTGATCTTTGCTAAGACCCCTCATGATCTCCAGTGCAAATATCTATGTATTTATCTTAATTTGTAATTAATAATAATAACCTACATGTTGCATAATTACATTTGTAAAACTATTTTCAAACAAAAAAACACTACTACTATATACATATTGACTCAGTATATTGAGTTATTAGTCATCCAATTTACTTTCAGTTATATGCTTGCACTATCATGGCTGTATATGAAATTCTGTCTTTCACCTCCTAAAGGCACCACTCTTTGTGCTGTATTTTCAATTTTCTCTTGAGAACTCCATTTAAAACAGATCCTGCCCAGTAGGGCATACCTAGTTAACAAATGCAAATACGTAAATAAATATAGGATTCACAGAAAGACTGGCAACCTTTTTCCAAGTCCTATTATGACTTTATAAGTAATTTATTTGCACTCAGGGGACACTAAGTGAGGTACTGTTAAAGAACTGAGTGATGCGTTGTTGGTCATGTATGATATGCAGTGGATCAGCTATCACAGTGCCAACCAGCTCATATGTAACCATCTCAATAAGGCTGAAATGACAGGACGGATAGAAAGTCCACATTATCAAGTCTGTCCTTAAATGTCTGGTATGAAATAATAATGTAGGTCTGTCTGAATGGTTACAGCAGCAGATGTGAAGCTGGTTTGATACACATAAGATAACATATGTTATGTGATGTAATTAAATGAATTAAACATGAATGAGAGAGAATCTGTACATGTGTGTAATTCTTAAGGCATAATAAAGTGATTCTTGTTCACAGAATTTTAAAGTGCTAGAGACATTTTAGTTGCATTTATACAATAATGTTTGATAACATAACTAAACCTAACTCATTTGTAGGCATTTATATAATAAATGTTTAAAATAATGTTATTACTTTGCACTTCTAATCTACTTTACATCCATATGATAAGCTGAACAGATGCAGTATTAATTTTTCGCTTATTTATTTTATTTGTATTTTTTCATTTTTTTCATTTTTAAAGTAAGACAATTGCACAGAAAGTCTTTCTTTATATGAGTGTCCCAGTAGTTTTATTTTCATTAACTATTCTGTCTAGAATTCCAAAGTATGCAAGTCTAGCTCAAGAGAATATGATTGGTCATAGATCCATCATTCTTTGTCATCATTTATTGGGTTATCCTATCATCCATAAAACTGTCATATATAACATAACTAGAGAACCAAGTGTTATGGTCAGAGGGACAGTTTCCAGAATAAGGGAAGTGATTAGTGGAGTACCACATTAGGTTTATCCTACACTCTGTTATCTTCAATGTGTTTGTCTAAGACATGTCTTTGAGAATAATAGAAAGAAGACATAACAGGATTAATCTCTTTGTGTTAAACATAAGTGGAACAGTGAAAAATGAAGGAAGAATGGGACAAAAGATTTAGAAAGGCTGAAAAATTATACAGATGGCAGTTGAAGTTCAATGCAAATAAATAAGGAGTTCTATATTTGAATCAAAGCAACCCTGGTATGAACTATCATGTGGGACTATTAGAGCTGCTGGCAACAGAGCAGAAAACGTATCTGGCGTTCTCTGCACACATGGATTAAAAAAAACTGGGTGTTGAGTGATAAAGCTGAGCAGCCAAAAAAAAAAAAAAAAGCGTTGGTGTGTCCTTAGTTGTATAGACTCCGAAAGTTAAAAAAAAATTGATACACCTATCCTACAGGGCCTTTTTTGCACCCTGCCCATATCTTGAATATTGCATGCAATTCTGGAAACAAATCAAAGAAAAATATATCAGGTTGCTGGAATCAATACATAGGGGAAGCTATCAGAGAAATACCTGAGATGGAGGGGAAGGAATATAACCAGATGGTAGAGGAGAAAGAGCATTTCTCAGATGAATCCAGAAAAGACAGGGATGACATGGTGTTTTAGCACAAGATCATCTCAGGGAGATGTAAAGTGGTCATTCTGAAGTAGGAAAGTGAAGTCAGCAGATTCTAGGGATCATTTTTTTTTTTTACTTTATATTTCCCTTTTTAACTGGATTAGTCCTACTACGTTAGTAGCATATTTTCAGGGGAGATCCAGTGTTGTGCTTATACTTGGCCAGGGCATCTAGGAATCTCCCATAATCTTTTCAATAGATACCGTGAGATCTTTTACATCTACCTGAGCTACCACCAACTCAAGCAGATGGGGCATCTGCTTGATGTCTAATCCAAAGGATGCCACACTCAAGAGTGCACCACCCCTCCTGTAATCAATCAATCTGATGTGGGAATAAAACCCACAACCTTCTGTGCTACCTGTTTGTACCACTAACATCACTAATTACTCCTTGGAACTCTGAAGGCACTTTTAATTGAGAAGGTTGTGGACCTATGAAGTTGAGTACTGAAATGGGTAGTAGTGATAGAAGCCACAGAGGTGTTCAATAGGGTATGGGTTAGTGGAAAAAGGATAAGGGGAAAGTAGAGATGGAGGAGAAGTTGAATATTAAATGCACTAAAAAGAGCAGAGTAGATAAGTTATCGTGTCTTTTCACCATAATTTTAATGTGATGTAATACAACAGAAAAACATAAATATATTACTTTGTAACAGTCTTCAGCTCTGAAGTTGTACTACTGTTTTGTTAATTGCAATAGGGCTCTGCATTCCAGAGGCTTGTTATGTTTATCTTAGATGGACATGACAGAAGAACTCACAGACTGCCTATTGTGGCTGCCTTAGAGTGCTGTAGAGGTATTGTAAAATTGCAGGGAATGCTTATGTGGAGTCCTTATGCATCATACCATGTATCAAAATCTTATAACCAGAAACACTGGAGCCAAAAGCACTGTGGAAACCACTAAAACACAAAAATGAACACTGCTGCACCACAGAAAAGTAACAGTTTATTATTCCACAAAACGTAATTCACCGATTGAGCGCTTTCTTCCCTCCAAACAGGGACTTCATCAGAATCTAATGTTGCAATTTGTGGAATAATAAACTGTTACTTTTCTGTGGTGCAGCAGTGTTCATTTTTATGTTTCAAAATCTTGTTTAAATGCTAAAAATAATGCTGTTGATGTAATTCTTAAAATTTTCTGTAGTAACATGTTTTCATTTACTAATGCATATACTAGACTCAGTACAATATGATATTTCCTGCAAGACATTTCATTCTAACTTGTTTTAGCTACTGAAATTGGCAGCATTAAGTTTATGCCACTTAGAACAAAGGTGCCCTAGTGTAATGAGTGGATGACACATGCAATTCACAGAACTTGTAATAGAGGCGGCATTTATACCTCACAGAACTTGCAGTAGATACACTTTTACATTAAAATACTATCACGATCAGAGACACTTACATTAGTAAAGAAAAAAAAAACTCAGAAACTAAAAAGAACATGGTGGTGTTGAATAATGTACATAATATGGGTCTAGATCTGTTAAGACAGCATTAGTATATCTAAGGAAGATACTGGAGCAAGATAATTGTTTCCTGATGTTTGCTTTAGCGTTTTTTTTTTTGTTTGATTTTCAGTTAGTATATTTGTAGTTCATTTTATTGCTTGGATATAAACGTGGTGGCTCATTTATCATGGCTGTGTTAAATAGTTCAGAAGAGAGTATATAATTCAGTAGAACATATATCATTATTTACTTCACAATTGTTAGTCTGTATTTAATGATCTTCTTTAACAGTGTAATCCATGCTAAGGTGATTTTGTGATACATTGTCCCATTGGCCTCTCTAGTGAAAGCCCATTAATGCTATGGGTGGTGACTAATTGGCGAAAAAATGCCTTGGGTTGAACATAACATTCTTGAGGCTTACACCTGACATAAATTTACAGTATGCTGTGCATTTTCAGCCTGCATTAACCAGATGGGTATTTCAAAGTATGACAACATCTTCCATGCATTGCTGTTATATCTGAATTTTAATATACAATGCACATATTGTAGAAGAAAATACTGCTCCTTGGCTACATGTAGGATTTTCTTTATTGTTTGTACTATTCTAACTTATGTAGTTTTTATGTTTGGATGTATACTTTCCCATACCTTTCTATTGTGTTTTTTTAATACTTATTTTCTCTAAAGAAAACCTCTTCACATTAATTTTCTCACTCTAACAATACAACTTCTATTCTGAAAACAGAATTAATTTAATTATTAATTAAATAGTGACATGCATTATTCTGACAAACAACATCCTTTTGTGCAGTTAATTATAGCATTAATGGAGTCTGGTTCCATAAAAAGTTTTAGTTGCCTTGCAGTTCTGAATGTGCCCTTGAATGGCCCTTTCTTCTAGAGTGAATTGTTGTACACTGTTTACAAATAATTACAACACAATGTTTCTAAAAACAAATAACTTATTATCTGGCAGATGGCTGTAAGAAGTACATTTCTACAACTGCCATATAATTTATAATGTTCCATGCTTATTATAAGATTTGTGCAGTCAGATGTTTGGTTCTGTCCACTGGTTTACATTCTATCAAATCCTACTTTAAGGCTATCTAGTATAATGCAAGTCATGTAGAAAAGCATAAAGGTTAGAAAGATATTTTGTGACCAGCTACTGACAAATGGATTGTCAACAAATGTACCGTGGATGGATTTGACATTTCTTGATGGTGGTGTTAGTAAGGATGTGACAGAGGAAACTGATTTAAAAGCCTTAGGTTGACATATTTGTTTGCTTCATTACTTACCTCTGTATGAAAAAAGTATGTATCTGCAATGTCTTTCTTCTTAAATGTCAGTGGCTTAAATGAACGGCGTTAATGGCAGGGAGTGCAGTCACCTCTGATGCTGACATGCTCAGGAGATTGTGGAATCTATTCTCTTTCTCTGCAAGTACATGAATTTATTTTCCAATATTAATACTGTGTGCAGCATTGGGGGGGGGGGGGTTGCTGCATGCATGAGATGCTGTCCTTTGAATGAGACATCAAAGCAAAGTTCCTTCTCCCTAGCTTCTGGTAACTCAGTTAGATGCAAATGATCCAATGGCATTTATCAAAAAAAAAACAAGGACATTTTTTCACTGTCCTAGATACATATCCGCCATGCAGAAGGAATACTACTTTAGGTCTCCCTCAGAGTTGGTCATGCCTAACAGGATTAATTTGATTGATAAAAAGTAAATAATTAAATAGAGAGGTGGGTTTGCCGTAATGGTTACGGTCTTCACCTCATAGATATAAGATACAGGGTTTGATTCTGACCTTGGGTTATTGGCTAAACTTAAAATGACTTTCCAGAGCAATTAACCTAGTATCCACCTACGAACTTCTGTTGGATGTCTATCAATTTTTTTTTTATGCAAAGGGGTTGGTCTAATGGTTAAGGTGTTTATCTCATAGAAACAAGGTACAGGGTTTGATTTTCAGGGGTAGTCAGTGCTGGTCATCGAATTACTCTGCTAACAATGACCATCTAATTATGGTCAATTAAGTTACATGGGTTTTTACATGACTAGGCTTGTAAAGGTGCTAGGGCCATTAGCCTAGTAACCTCCTATGAACCTATGAACCTTTGACACTTGCCATCAACTTTACAATAAAAGCAGAAAGAGTTCTGCTCTGGAAACTTGATTTTCAACGTTTCAGAACAGTGAAATATACATTCAGGTAGAGTTTATCAGTAATCAAGCAGCAACAATTACCACTTGACATACAGGACATATCTTTTTGAAAAACAAACAGTGTGAGATGTAAACATTAAAGTGTTTAAGTTCTGCAAGGATTATAGACATGCTTGAAATTTATTGAAAAAGAAGTCAAAGAAGAAAACGAGGAAAAATTGAGAATAAGTAGGTCTTAGTATTGATTGCTATAGGAGGTGTTGAGACAATGATGTCAAGAGAGATCATAACTCTTTGCAGTGTACACTATTTTATATACTCCATGTATGACTAGTTACAAAAGAAAAAAAAGTGCAAAGTGTTTTACCAGCTTTGAAAGCCAGTAAAGCACTTAGCAATTGTTATCACATCGACAGCATGTAAATATAATTGGAAGGAAAAGTCATGGGTAGTGTTTAAATACATTTCAAATTTACTTACTTACAGACTGATATCTGTTATGCAGAAAGAATACGAGGCAAGATATTCATAGAAAGTTCATAGTGAAGTTGCATCTCTTGAGTGAAACCTGACACTAGCAGCTGTTTATAGTCAAGTCTTGTTCTGCAGTAGCCGATTACAGGTTTATCCTTTTTTCCAGTTTTGGAACATAATTATGACATTCCATGCACTACATAAATATTCAAGATGGGGGACAAAAGTTGGTTCTAGGACAAAAGCATTGCATTAAGTATATGCTGTAAATAGTGTTTTAACGCCAAACTTTGTGTATTGTTTATCTAAACAAATGGTTGCAGCCCTTCTTATTAGTTGTGAGTGGGACCTTCAATTGGTCCATATGGATTAGTGCTCTTCCCTGGTAAACAAATATTTTATTTTTATTTATTTATTTAACATTTGTTTATCGAGAAGTCCAACTGTGACAGAGCCCATTTTCAGTGTAGACCCAAGGAGAAATGCTCCAGATGCATGCCTTTGGGAAAAAAAAGAAAAAAAAAAAAATATATATATATCTATCTATATATATATATATATATATATATATATATATATGTGTGTGTGTGTGTGTGTGTGTGTGTGTGTGTGTATATATATATATATATATATATATATATATATATATATATATATATATATATATATATATAAAATAAGACAGACAAATAAGGGCATTATAGATAAGCTCACCAGCTTAAATATAAACCCCTATGTCACTAGATGGGTTGCAAACTGGCTCAAGGACAGAACCCACATGGTTAGAATTGCTAGAGCCATGTCAGACTCCAAACCAGTTACAAGTGGCATCACACAAGGCTCAGTCCTGGGACCTCTCTTGTTCGGTATATATTTCTCGGAGGTAAGGGCCAACACGGAAGGACTGTGGCTGACCAAGTTCGCAGATGACTGCAAACTAGGCGCCATAATCGACTCTCCAGCTGACACAAGCATCCTACAAAAGGACCTCATAGAAACAGACAACTGGTGCCAGAGCCATGGCCTCAAGCTAAACGCCAAAAAGTGTATAGTCATCCACTTTGGCAAAAACAAAGTGCCCACAAATTACCACATAGGTGATAATCCATTAAGTACGGAAGAAGTAATTAGGGACCTGGGAACCCAAGTTGATAGCAATCTGTCATTTAAAAACCACGTGGCCAAAGTGGTTAGAAAAACATTTTATATAGCCCACCTAATCATGAAGGGATTCACATCTAGATCAGGGGAGGTCATCGTGCTTCTTTACTCATCCCTCATCAGGCCCATAATTGAGTACAATGCCCCTTTTGGGATGTACCTTACCAGACACCTGCAGCAACTGGAAAGACCCCAAAAGTACCTCACCAAGAGGATCAAATGGCTCAAACAGATGCCATATGCTGCCCGGTTAAAGAAACTCCAGCTCTACGCAGTGGCATACCGCCTGCTCAGAGGCAATCTGTGCCTGACGTATAAAGCCATGTCCAACCCGGAATTAATGGTCATGCTGCACCTCAGAAAATCCAAATCCCATCGAGCTATGCGCTCGAGAGACTTGAACCTCAGCAGTGAAATAAATAGGACATGCTGGAGGGACAGATTCATAACCCAGAGGCTCTCTTCACTCTGGAATAAAATCCCAGTCCAGGTTAGGCAGAGTCCCTCATTGACTCTCTTCAAGAGGAATCTTGATGAGTGGATGGGAGATCGTAGGTTTACCCCGGGTATCACTTCTGTGTCACTGTTAGACAGAGGCACAGTATACTAACCTTGAAAAAGGGCATAGCAAAATTCATTTAAAATGGGTGGCGAAAGCCAAACACACCCTGGCTAGGCTTATAAATGCCCTAGGGCAGATAGCCTAGTATGAACCTATGAACCTATAAATATGTACATGTGTTAGTAAAGAACCCCTAGTCTTTTTTTCAATAGGTACCATGGGATCATTTACATCTACCTGAGCAACCACCAACGCAGGAAGACATTAGCTCAGATTATTGTCTCAAACCACCCCCCACTATACACACACATGCTATACTGCAGTGTGAGTATTGGAAACATTAATCTAAGAACTAAGTGAGACAATAAAATCCAAGTACTTTTGATCTTTCAGTGGCAAAGGCTAGTGTTCTGCCCATTGAGCAATTGTAAGAGCAAATAAGTTAGAAGAAAGTTACTGACAATTAGCCTTGAATACTTATGTACAGAGTTGTTCTTTTCTGGTTCAGTTGGATATATATCTTAATATTTTAGGTACTATGGTATGAAGAAATGATATGTTATATCTTCAATGCAGTGCACTTACTTGTAAGGCATATTACACTTGGTAGAAAGTATACTGAGCTGTATTGCTCCTTACTTCAAATTTAAGAACTATAGACAATTGTGGAATAATTACAATGGTGGTACGGCTGTAGCGTTGTTACCTCACAGCAAGAGGCTCTCCCATTCAATTCTTGGCTGGGCTTGGGAGTGCCTTCTGTGTGGAGTCTGCATGACCTCCCCATGGTTGGGTAGCGTTCGAAAGACATGCGTGCGTAAATGGGTGTGCCTTCGTTGAAGGTTGGGGATCGAGCTGGCACCTCGGTGTTTCATAAAAATCTACTGCCAATCATTAGCGGACCAGAGTTCCACTGTAGCGACCCCTTACCGGGAAAAGCCGAAAGACAAACAAACAACAGACAATTGTGGAATAGTTTAAATTGATTTAGAACTTTTTATACTACAATTTCTATATCACATTGAGAATTAAGATGTTGAACAGTCCATGTATACTGATATTACTGGACATTTGTTATTGGCAGGGAATTTTTATATGGATCATTAATGGATAAAATAGGAGCATTTTGCTGGCACTGAGAGGTGCTTAACATCATTTCTGTAATCTTGGAACTGTTAATTTCTAGACTCTTGAGTGATCCACAACCCAGAGCTAATGGAAGTGTGTTTGGATATAAGATAGTAATCTTGTAGTTGTCCTGTTAGTGTTCAATGTTGAAATGTCATCTGCATGCAGAATTATATTTGGGGAATAATTATTGTAATGTAGGTCATTGATAAACATTGTAAAGAGTCCCACAACATGTTGCTAATGTTAGAGCTATTGTTACTAGAACATCTATATTATTTAAAAGGTTAGCTAACCAATTTTTCACCTTGTCAAAGAAGCCCAGATCTGGAAACATTTAGGTTCATTAGTTCATAGGTAGGTACTAGGCTATTGGCCATTAGTAAGTTATGTTTGATTCAGATAATGAATATGGCTCCTGAGAGTTGTTTTCAATGTTTTAGAGAGTGTTGTGTAATTCAGAATTTATTGATGTTGCTGTGATATAGATACATGTACAGTCTTTGATTTATAATCTACATGCCACCTAAGAGGTAGTCATAGGTTCATAGATTAGTACTGGGCTAACTGCCGTTGTGGGCCATTTTAAGCCTAGCCAATTACCCCATGTGAGAATTAAGCTTTGCACTTTGTGTTTGGTAAGTAAACACTTTAATCATTATGCCAACCTTACCTCAGTGATGTATATTTAAAAGTTGTCATGGTGATTACGTGAAGGGCAGTCAATTTATTGATCTCTACTTAGCCTTTTTCAGGAAAAGAGTGTAGCGCTTATATGTGCTACAAAGAAATATGAATCTACATATTTTAACTGTTGTTTGGAGCACATTAGTATTCTCGAAGGATGTATTGGTAATCACTGAGAAGGTGTAGTACATTTCCTTGCTGAAATAGTTGGAGAACCTCTAGCCACATTTTAACTGCTTTAGTACTTTATCAATACTGTTGTCAGCATTGTTTTAAAGTATAGGGTGGGATCCAGACAGAGCTATGGACTTCTGATGGTTATGGGTCCAGCTATTGATATAGATATCTGTTGGTTACAAGGACTCCTATTACCTTTGCATTATGTTTTTTTTACAGGACTTTGTGAAGAGGCTGTTATAGATGTAAATGGACACATCCCTGCCATGCATACCAGTTGAGGAGTGGAATGCATTAAACTGTGGATGTTTTGGGATGCTAGCTGGACCCTAAAATGACATTTGAGGGATAGTGCAATTCTGTGCACCTTTCAGGCTTAGAAAAGCCTCACAGTTGGAAATCGTATTTACACATTGGGCCTTATTTACACATTGGGGCTTATTTACACATTGGGCCTTATTTACACTTTGGGCCTTATTTACACATTGGGCCTTATTTACACATTGGGCCTTATTTACACTTTGGGCCTTATTTACACATTGGGCCTTATTTACACATTGGGCCTTATTTACACTTTGGGCCTTATTTACACATTGGGCCTTATTTACACGTTGGGCCTTATTTACACTTTGGGCATTAAGGAGAGCCACCACTTCTGTCCCTCTCTTTTCCTCTCATTCTCCCTCCCTCTTTCCCTCTCTCTGTCTGCCTCTCTCTTTTTCTTTCTTTCATTTTCTATCATGCTGTCTTCATGCATCTCAACTATCCAGATTTTAACAGAATGTCCAGATGTTTGTTTCATATTTTTAGTCTGTTCCTCATATAGTTTGCGATTTTCTGGCAAATCACTGAGGATTGAAGTCACTAAATAATATTAAACAGTGACAGACATTTGAGATTCTAATTTCAAATCCTTCAGAAAATACATAGCAATGCAAAACCTGTTATCCTGCCAACTTTCTAAGTTTATAAGTGCATTACTTAAAATCTGTCCCTATTTTTGGGCTTTTGTCCCCCCGTTGTTTCTGTCGTTGCCCAGATATCTTGGACTGAGAGGTTGAGAGGTATGACTACCTGTTTTTTCTTTCTTTCTTTTTTCTCATTTGTTAATTGATAAATGGACTGCTCCTCACTTACATATTTCATTGTCAGATCTTAAGTTCCTGTGTCATACTATGCTGACAGTTCCATCATTCCATTGTAGTTGCTCTTTTTAGGAATGCATCTTAAATACATGAGGTAGGTTTTCTAGAGTTTGCCAACAAATTTATATTAGAATTCCTCATAAGTTATCATTCCTTGTCTTGAGAATCCATACAGCCTGTCTAGTTTGTCCTGTTCTAAACACTCTATTTGTACTGGACAGCACTTGAGTCCTAGTTAACAGAATACGTGGGAGCATGGAGTTTATGAGCAAATGTTAATAGATTAAGTATATCTGCAGAAGAAATGTCCATCTATTTGAGTTTATGAAATAAGAAACAGTGGTGTGATCTTCTAAAAGAATGACCATCTTTTATAAGAAGCAGTACTGTGGCCACCAGTTTTATGTTGGCCCAGAAGGCAAAACTTTACCAGAATACCAAACACAATCTCAGTGCCGCATAAGGCACTGTAGTGGCTAGCATATCTAAACTGTCATTGCCAAACCCAGAGTTTGCTAAACTAAATGGCCTCAGACTACATTAATCTTTTACTACAAAACGTTCTGGCTTATACTATTAATATCTGCGCCATTATGTCTGATTTTTTTATCTCCGAACAGTTCTTAACTTTTTCTTTGGACATATGCCTGCACTTTCACTTTGGTACAAGAGCCATGTGATTTATGTGGTTTAAAGCTTCCATTTTTATATTGCTTCTTTGTGGATTTTTCCCTTAATTTCTTTTTTCTTTTTTTCCTTTTTAGGGGATCTGGCCTTTTTCATTATTGTATCAATAACTTGGCCATTCCATGTATGCTTAGAATTTTATTTATTTATTCATTTTTATTTTACATTTGCTGGCTGGGCTAGTCCAACTGGATACATGTCCATTTTCAGTAGAGGCCTGTGAAGAAAAGCTCCACATTTACAATATTATTTACAGTAAGAGATATTTTAAAAGTTCATCCAGAAGCTGTTTATAAAACTTGTATATGTTGTTTGTGGAAACATGATAGGATCAAAACGTGCTCCATTTATATGGAATTTTCAAGACCTACTCATAGGAGTAGAAAAGGGCACTCAGAACTCTCCCGTTTACCCCAAACCCAAGTCCAATCCATACGGTTCATAATTTCATACCAAAAAGACAAGTCACACAACCACTTGAAACATAAGTCTTTAAGTAAACCTCTATGGTTGCTATAGCTATACAATACAATGAAAAACTACAATGGAAGAGCCCATACAAAAATAGAAGCCGTAGATACTTCAAGTGAGATAATTCAGTCAAAGCATTTTATTCAGACTAAAAGTTTCACATTTCTGATTCCAGGTCACAAAATGATAAACCCCTTGTCCAGCAATCCTCAAAGCCACTTCCACTTAGAGTTGCCCCTCCCATGCCTTACCGGCATAGTTTATGACAGGTTGCTGAGGCCTTGCTGGGGCTATATGGAGGCACTCTGCTGTCTAGCACCTTGCTGCATCCATTACCGACAGGAAGATCATAGCATTTGTTAAATGGCATCAGTCATGCTTCAGTATTTTCTCACCAACATTGCATTTCCAGGTGTTCTTCAATGGATATCAGCTTTGACCTCCACTACATTAATTAGAATATCAGGGCCAGTGCTGAAGCCAACATCTATGGTATCGCACTAGGCATAGTATTGTTTGATGGCAATGTTTTGAGCAGTGAGAGTTTCTTCAATACTAACATTGTCATCGATATTGCTACCAGAGCAGCAATGTTTCTGACACTGTGAGTTTCCTCAATACAAACATTGTCAGCGATATTGCTACCAGAACAGCAATGTTTCCGACACTGAGAGTTTCTTCAATACTAACATTGTCAATGATATTGCTACCAGAGCAGCAATGTTTCTGACACTGTGAGTTTCCTCAGTACTAATATTGTTAGTGATATTGCTACCAGAACAGCAATGTTTCCGACACTGAGAGTTTCCTCAATACTAACATTGTCAGCGATATTGCTACCAGAACAGCGATGTTTCCGACACTGAGAGTTTCCTCAATACTAACAGTGTCAGCGATATTGCTACCAGAACAGCAATGTTTCCGACACTGAGAGTTTCCTCAATACTAACATTGTCAGTGATATTGCTACCAGAACAGCGATGTTTCCGACACTGAGAGTTTCCTCAATACTAACAGTGTCAGCGATATTGCTACCAGAAAAGCAATGTTTCCGACACTGTGAGTTTCCTCAATACTAACATTGTCAGCATTATTGGTACCAGTGTTGACTATGTTCTCTGCACCAGTGCCAGTGTGAGGGATTTTGGTATCAATGATAATACTTGACTTTTGACATTGAGTTTGGATCAAATATACCTGGTTCCAGTTTTCACCACTGAGTTTATCAACATCAAGTCATTTTTCAATGTTCATGCTGATTACAATCCAGCATGCTCCCTTGCAGTGATTTGTAATAATAGAGTATTTATTTTATTTATTTATTAACATATGATTTCTGGGAAAGTCCAACTGGGTAGAAGCCCATTTTCAGTGGACGACTGGGGAGAAAAGCTCCAAATTATTACAATATTTTAAGAACAATTATTTTACAGTCTTCAAAAATAAAAGAAAAACATCTGCAGTTTAAATAATTATAACAAATTAGACCTAATATAAAAACATCAGTTAAGAATTGATACAAGGTATATGACAATCATTTAATAATGAGAGAAATGTTAGACGGTTTGTAGAGAAATTAAAGGTAGAGAAAGTAAATGTAAGTGTAATACAAATAGGGATTGCAAGAGGCAGATTTCAGCTAGAAAGCCTTTCAGAGTGGTTTTGAAAGATGGGGTGGTGGATATAGACCTGATGGATGCAGGTAAGAAGTTCCTGGCCTTAGCAACCTTGTACAAGTATAGACAATGCTCAGCAGATTTATTAGGTTTATAGACAGACAGGAGTTTTTGGTCACTGGATCACAATGACCAACTGAAAACATATTCGTATTGATTTTTTTAGTGCTGGACACGCAGATGGATGCTGGATAATGTTATAGGGGGTAAGAAGTTGTGTCTATGTTAGTTTATGTGGCAGTTCTAAACAATTTAGGCTTTTCAGTGCTATACAGTGCTGGATTCTGAAAGGGGTATTGCAAATGTAGCAGCTTTGTTATAGCACTGTTCAGATAGATAAGATAATGCTTTAGATAAGTCTAGAAATAAGGAAGATAATAGTTTGTCATTATTTCTAGCTTTATTGACAGCATCCATATAGGAAAGAAGGGCAATGCTAGTACTGTGGGAAGGATGGAAGCCATGTTGTGTAGAGGATAGGAGTACTTCCTGCAGGAAATAGTCTAGCAATTGTTTTTGAAAACACTTTTCAAGTATTTTGTTGAGGAGAGATAAGATTGTTATAGGTCTAAAGTTATTCATGTTTGGTAAATTTCTTCCTTTGTTCAGAGGGATAATATATGACTTTTTCCAGAGAGAGGGAATGTGGGATTCCTGGATTAACCTATTTGTAATGAATGAGACAGGATAAGCTATGCTACTGGCTGCTATTTTTAGGTACTCACTTGGAAGATCATCAGGTGAAGAAGAGCATGGTTTAAGTTTGTTTAAGAGTAGCTTTATATAGGATATGGGCACAGGTTTGAAGCTGAAAGTGGATGTGGTGATATGTGGCTGTTGGGCAGGGTTGGGATTAGATGTTAAGGAATCATAGTCAGAGACTCTGTACTATCTATAAAATAGAGTAGACCTGTTTTGCAGTTTTGAGTTGTTTAGGTTGAACTTTTGGCCAGGATGTAAGATTTATTCAATAGATGTCAAAAACTTTTTAGAATTTTGTTTAGTATTATTATGAAATTTATTATAGTATTGTTTTTTTCTTCAATTATTTGTTTTTTAGTATAATTGCAAAGCATTCTGAAATTTTCAAGGTATTCAGGTGTTTTATATTTTTGTCACTCTTTCAATGCTTTTTTCTCTATCTTGCATTAGAATTCTACTCTTTTTTGACAACCAAATTGCATTATTTTTTTTTTCAGTCTCTTCCTTCTAGGAGGTGCAAGGCTATTTAGGATATTTAGCAAAGTTGTATTGAATTCAATTACAGCATCATCTAAAGGTCGGATTTGTAGGCAATTGCAGTTAATAGCTGATAGTGCAGTACTGAACATTTCTGGGTTAAACTTGGAAAGGTTAAGTGTTGTTTTATAAATATGCTGTATAACTGGACGTGTGAAATGTCTAGTTGTAGGGATTGGGAGATGATCACTGAGATAGTCTGACATTGTACCTGTGGTAGAGTATTTGCAGGGTCTGATACTAGGATCCAGTGTAATAATGTCTTGTTGTAATGTGTGGAGCTATTCATTAGTTGTGTGACACTATATAAGGTCATGCTAGATGTAGGCAAGTTAGAGTTTATGTCCACTCCATTGACATTCACTTTACCTAGTAATATTTTTTCTTGTGGAAATGTTAAGGATATCCAGTATAGGATATCTTTCTTTATAGCTGTATTGTCACCAGGGGGGATGTAAATGGCAGTAATGCATGTCTGTTTATAATTGCTTTAAGGAAAGTAATAAGGAGCTCTGCTGAACTGAATGTTGGTGTTGGTTTTGTGTAAGGGCAAATATGGTAGGTATTGGAAAATATTAAAGCAACACCACCACCTCTCCTCCTTATACAGTCATTATGGATGATATTATAGCTAGGAGGTATAACTTTGGAGTCTTTTATGTCAGGTTTAAGCCAAGTTTTAGTTACAGAGAGAACATCAAGCTTATGTTGGGTAATCCAGGTATGTAGCTCAGAAGTTTTATTTTTTTATACTTCTAACATTTATTGCAGCAAAAATTAGATTACCAAGGTTGGAGACTGGCTGTTGTTTAGTTACAGAAGTATGTGGAAGAGAATTATGTTTGTGTTCATCGTGATAGGTGGGGTCAAGATTAGGGTGAATATCTCCTCCTGGAAGAATTTTAGTATACTGGGGAATAATGCATACTTGTTTTCTGGAGAGGATTCTTGCACTTAATTTTGTTTTGGTTTGAGTTGCAGTGCAATTAATTAGCCTATATTTGGAATAAAGGTGAGGTGCAATATTAAACAGGTTTGGTGCAATGTGTGGAGAGGGTAAAGAGGAAGTATGGATAGATGGTTGGAACAGAGTTGGAGAGATATTGTGATATACAATTGAGTCATGGTAGGTTGACAGATGGCACAGTAGGAGGAGAGGAATAGAGGATAAGTTGAAGAATGATATAATTAAGTGCAGGAATCTATATTTTATAGATGTCTGGTATTGGGGGAGTAGCAATGAAGAAGGAAACAAGAAGTTGCAGGACAACAGGAAATTCACTGATAGATTCTGAAAGGTGGAAGAGGATAGGTAAGGAGAGGAGTATTGTCTATAAAAAAAGAGAGGTAGGTTGTCCTAATATCTTCTCTGGAATGTAAGGAATAGATAGTTATTAAAGGCTAGAGTATAATGATGTAGTCAATAAAAATGAGGGTTTATTTGGAAAAAGAAAAACATATAATGTGGAATAGATAGGTACTACTAGGGAGGGTGTGATTATAAATGGATATATTGCAAAGCAGTATGGGAGGGAGAAAGTTGGGAATGGAGCTAAAAATTAAAAAGAGATAAAGAAATAAAAAAACAAGAAAGAGAAGTGTATGTATAGAAGTAGTAGGGTCATTTGTGGAGGGCTTTGGAATAACAGTCACAAGTGAAATGTGTATGTAGGAAGTATAATAGTAGAGTAAGAGGGGTGTGTGTGAGAATTGGGGGTAGGGGAGGGGAGCAAAATGAAGCTGAACATAGCAGGCTTTACACTCTCTGGTCAATTTATAGGTCAGTTTATAACTGTGAGCAATCACTTTAGAGCCAGAACAAAGCAATTAACAAAGAGATGCAAGTAAAACAAGTTTTCTGTCATTTCCTGAGACTAAATATCTGGCATATGCAGTATAGGTTACTGGTCAAGCAAAAATGAGACAGTGGCTAATGTAGTAAGGTGATCACAGATCCTTTCAATCACTGGCTGGCATGTGTATAACTGATTAAAGTTAATACACAGCAAGGTTCTTCATGATGAATATGCTTACATAAAACAATGATAAAAGTCTCAGTAAACTTGTTGGTGTAGACTTTTGTAGCAGTTGACCTGTAGATGTAGTGTCACAGGCTATGAAACAATGACAAAAGTCTTAGTAAACTTGTAGGTGTAGGACTTTGTGGCAGAGCTCATGCAATATCGAGGTCCGATGTAATGACCACAGGCTATGAACCAATGAAAAAAGTCTCAGTAAACTTGTAGATGTAAGGCTTTGTGGCAGAACTCGTTCAATATCGAGGCAAGATGTAGTGACCGCAGGCTATGTAACAATGACAAAAGTCTCAGTAAACTTGTAGGTGTAGGGCTTTGTGGCAAAGCTCCTGCAATATAGAGGTCAGATGCAGTGACGTCAGGCTATGAACCAATGACCAAGGTTTCAGTAAACTTGTAGGTGCAGGGCTTTGCAGCAGAGCTCCTGCAATATCAGTGTCCGAAGCAGTGACCACAGGCTATGAAACAATTTCAAAACTCTCAGTAAAATGTAGGTGTAGGGCTTTGTGGTAGAGCTCCTGCAATATTAAGGTTAGATGTAGTGAGCACAGATTATGAAACAATGACAAAATTCTAAGTAAGCTTGTAGGTGTAGGGATTTGTGGCAGAGCTCCTGAAATATCAAGGTCAGATATAGTGATCACAGGCTATGAAATAATGACAAAAGTCTCAGTAAATGTGTAGGTCTAGGGCATTGTGGCAGAGCTCCTACAATACTGGGGTCAGATGTAGTGACAGCAGGCTATGAAACAATGACAAAAGTCACAATAAACTTGTAGGTGCAAGGCTTTGTGGCAGAGGTCCTGCAATATTGAGGTCAGATGTACAGGCTCTGCTCTATGAAGGAAGATAGTGACTGATTACTAACCCTCAATGCACTGTCATTATTACTAGAGCATACTATTCATATTCTCTCAATACTACCATCTGTTGTGCAGAAAATCACAGAGGCCCAAGTATGTCTGCTCCCCCACAATAACATCTGCATATATGAGGTTGTCTTCTTCCTTCCCCTCTCACTTCCCACAGCTGAAGCAGCTGAGGAAAGTACATTGCAAGAAGAAGCATCTAGATTCCACTGTAGTCTTCTATTGCAGGTGTGGATGGTGAGGAAAATGCTGGCTTAATTTGCCCCCTGAATGATCCCAAGTTCAGGAAATAGCTAGAACAGATTTATTTATTTATTTTATTTTACATTTGTTAACCGGTATAGTCTGACTTGTTGCATGCCCATTTTCAATGGAGGCCTGGGGAGAAAAGCTTCAAATCACAGATAAAAGCAAAAACAGTAGTAAGCATAGCAGAGTATAAGAAGAATAGCAACTACAGAGCTGATACATTATTCAAGAGTCTGTTAACTAAGACAGTGTATGAATTATCTTCACATAGGAGAAAACATAAGAATTAACAGTTTTTCATAAATTTTGGCACTAGAATAAACAGTACATACTTAAAACAGTGCTATGGAATATACAGTTTGCAATATTCCAGTGTTCTACATAGTTAAGTATTAAGTAGTATCCTACTGATAATGGGAAAAATATGCATTAGTTAAGAGAATAAAATTGACATGGTATCTATGGAGATTAATCTGGATTAGTGCAGGGGCAGAGCCAGTGGTAAGAGGATGACCAATTGACTCAGAGTTTTTTCCACAGGCAGTTACAGAAGCCCTCTGACTACCAGAAATCTTCCTCGGTAGTTCATCCATTGATGGATATCCTTTGTAATGCAAACAAGGTAGTTTAGGGAGTTTGTTCCTGTCACCCATGCCCACAATAAGGACAGTTGCAAACTTCAGGTTCCATGGTAGGGGGTTTTTGATGAGATACTTGCTTGATGGAACCTTAGTTTCAGCAGCTGTCCATAAAAAGGCTGTGACTTCATGAAAGCCCAGTGGTCCATCATTCAGAAAAGAGGTCCAAAGTTAAATATAGGCTATGAGAACAGGTGTATGCATCGTGTTCATTTGCTTT
The DNA here is from genome assembly GCF_019279795.1 of Protopterus annectens. Taxonomy (NCBI): domain Eukaryota; kingdom Metazoa; phylum Chordata; order Ceratodontiformes; family Protopteridae; genus Protopterus; species Protopterus annectens. The sequence continues at coordinate 1,354,323,289 of NC_056729.1, read as the reverse complement.
ATGGTTATCAAACTGTCTATCACACACATTGGATTTAGAAGTTGCTAGTTCTAATGAAAAACACCACATTGTTTAGCTGTTGCTGGATGGGTCATTTACAGATAAGTTCCTATCCAAGTCTTGACAACATCTATGACCAACTTCATAGAAATATTTTGTATATTTCTGCATAATCTTTAGTAGGATCTATGAGATTCATTACTGCAGTTTTCCAGCACATGTGGCATCGATTAACAGATTTTTACAGGTACACCATACAGATCACAGACTTCACTTTCAAAAGTCCATGCGTATTTGGTTCAGAGGTAAAGGCACTTCCCCAAAAATATGAAGAAGGCATGAAAAATCCTCACCAGTATGGATGCTAAGATTCATCTGACTCAGCTGTCCTTTTCAATGAAGCAGACAATGTAGTTTTGGTTCTACACATGGCAGAAAAATCAACAGAGCAGTCTGGGAGGTAATCTAATAACCTCGGTACGGGTAACTTCCAGAAAGGGGACAGGATGAAAGTCAAGTGTTCACAGCAGTCTTCAGGGAGCCATATAAACCCTTGGTTGGACAGCAGCAGTAGCCATGGGGCCTTGCCTGACTATCTTCGTATGGCGGCAGTCAGAGGTCATGTGTCTCTCCTCTTGTGGTTATCCATCACAATGGACAGATGGATAAGGACTGTCATAGGCAGACAATACTAATTGCTATTTTTGACAAGTACAGTTCCACCATCACTTACCTTGCCCAAAGTCCAACTCCATTAAATCACTGTTTGCATAAAGAGAGACCATCAACTCTCACCAAATAAGATCCATCCATAATGACGGATCATTGGTTAGGCTTCAAATGGTGCACTAGATCAACAGCCTTGTATAAACCTGCAGACCTATGACCCTCCAAACCAGAAAGGGTCAAGATATTATTTCAGATTCTTTTTAGTGCCTAAGAAAGCTACAGGGACCAAAGGTCAGTTCTAGAGTTGTTTTTTTTTTTTTTTTTATTAACTGAGTAAGCCCAGTGTACATAAGTATTCTTTTTTCAGGGTTCAACTCCAGAACACTGTATTGTTAAATGCCTTGCTCACAGTCATACACTATGCAAATGGAGGAAAAGCAAGTCAAACCTTGGTATAAATAGTATTATCACCCAAGAAAAATCATTTACATTGTTGAGGTGGGTCAGTCCTTTTTTGTTTATGAAGTATCAGATGAAGGGCAGTATTCATAATCCAGGTATTCATAAACATGTTACTGTTATTTGTGAACAGCAGTGCTACATGGATATGTAAATAAGGTCAGTGAAAGGCATTTGCGATGAATATGGAAAAATGAAGCCTTATTTAAAAACACACCCACTTTTCACAAGCGTAATCTATCTAAAGTTCTGCAGCATGAAATTGTGAATTACTTCTTAAAATCGTAAGTTGTTACTATTGTTTTTTCACATATCGCTGAGCAAATGGGGCTGAACACTATGTATATTCATGTATGTATTAAGTTTTATTTTTGGACAAGTCAAATGTGCCTCCAGGGTATATCTTTTGTTTTTGAAATTTGTCTTTTCACCCTTTTGAACACCATTTTGTGTTTGCATTCTCCTTTCTGTGAGGCTTGCCAGGCTGCCACATGGCAGAGTGCCTGCAGGATGGACATTCCCACTCCACCCCTGCTAAGATGTTTCGGATGACAGAGGGGTGATCTGTCCATATTTTGGGAGGTACGTGCCTAGTGTGCTTCTGAGGGATTTGGACCAGTAAATAAAAGAAAATAAATAGGAGAAAAGCAAAACAAAAAAGGGAAACAAAAGGAGTACATAAGCAAACTAAGAAAACACAAAACACAAAGAATACAATAAATCCACACTGTACTGTGTAAATGCAATTTAACGCTATATGGAAATAAAGCAGTAAAATCTTTTTGAAGTAAAACTTGCGTATGGGACGTGCTTATGCTTACAGTGGGGTAATGATTTAGGATATGCTTTTGTATTTGGGAAGAATGTAGGAGTAATACTCATGCATACTTGTGATGAAGTGAGACAGCAAGGGCATTTGTGTTTCTGCAGGGGTGTGTGTGTTTAAATTATGCACTTTTAATACAGAGAATGCAGTATCCAAGGAGAAAACACTGTAATTATTGCAATCAGATTAAAAATCTGATTATAAAACATTTCTCTTGATCTGTTAAGTCTTCAGTTGCATTTCTTTCATCCGTGCAGCTATAGCAATGTTTTCTTTATCATTAAAGTATAAATCAGTTGTAAAAACATTTGTTTATAATCTTTCCTAATAAAGTTACATTTTTAAAATGATTGCTTATATAGCAGTATGAACTGTTTAAAAAATGCTATCTTGGACACTTCTCATTCTTAATAGAAGACTCAACCATCTGCTTTAATCTTCTCTTTTGCTGCTGGCTGTTGTATCTAAATTCTTCCTCAGCTATGATTAAAAGGAAAAAAGGCCAGGGTTTTATATCTGTATTTGAATTTCTTCTATACATAAACATATATATATATATATATATATATATATATATATATATATATATATATATATATAAAATCCTGTCTCAACATTAATTCCTTTTCTTTTCTTTTTCATTTTCACTTGCATATGAAAAGCTGTATGGATTAATGCAATGCTGTACTAATATAAAAATAAGAAATTAATCTTAAAAGTCGTTTATAAGATGCATGTAACTCTTTTATCTGATGCTAAAATGTAAATATTCATGGAAGTGTACATTTTCTTTTCTGCAGAACTATGTCAGATTTAATAAGTAATACTGACGTAAAACAGCATGTTCTCAGAAAACATTTGTGTTGGTCATTCATTTAGCACAGAAGTCCCTACCCCCTCCTCCACCCAACTTGCAGTCTAAGTAGGTTGTGGTGTGTGAGATTTCAGCCATGTTATATGTGCAGCTAGAAATATTTCTGAAAAGACAATGAAGTTAAGCAATTGTTTTACTTAATATTTCATGTAACCCACACAAAACTAGCTTTATGTAATGTTATCTGTTACAATGTAATTCTTATTTCATAACTATATATCCAGTCATTGTTACTGATACCTGTATAGTACTACATGAGTTGCACAGTTACCTATACAATTTTGCCTGACATTTCTATTTAGTACACATGCATGCCTCGATCTTCTCTAGGTACCAATCTTGCAAAAGGTAGAGCATGATTAAGGTCACTTTGTCAGACCAGCTAGCCTAGGATCACAGCCTAATGCCTTCACAGATGTAGCCATCTTGGAAGACAGTGATCACCAAACCTGACTTCTTTGCTAGGAGTGGCCTGTACCTTTCTCCTCATGGCTTCTGTATATTTGCCAGGACTTTTTGCCAGCTCCAAACCCTGTCTGGTAGGCTCACTACTAAACCAATTCAACCTCAGCCTCTCTACCAAATTTTTGCCTGAGGAATGGAGAGCTGCAGTTGTCATTTCACCCCACAAGGAGGATCCACTACTGATCTAGGAAATTTTAGACCTATAAGCCTTACCAGCCTTTTCCAAAAAGCAATGAAACACATCATTGTAGAACTTATCAACAAGGATATAGGCAGTCAACAAACACTGGTCCAAGTTAGTTTCGGTGTTTTAAAGGTAGACCCTGACTCTTAAACTCAGTTGGCATATCGCCTACTCAGAGGCGATCTCTGCCTAACATACAAAGCTATGTCAAACCCAGAGCTGTTGGACATGCTCCATGTAAAGAAATCCCAATCCCTCCGAGCTACACGCTCTAGGGACCTAAACCTTTTCACCACAATAAACAGAACATGCTGGAGGGATAGATTCCTGTCTCAGAGACTTCCCATACTCTGGAACAAACTACCTATCTATATCAAACAAAGCTCCTCATTAGCACTCTTCAAGAAAAATCTTGATGATTCGATGGGAGATAGGAAATTCACCCCGGGGATCACTTCTGTGGCTCTGCTTGACAGGGCCACAGGAAAATAATTTTCTTGGGTGGCAAAAGCCAGGGTACTGTTTGGCTAGGCTTATATAGGCCCTAGGGCCAATAGCCTAGTACCTACCTATGAACATATCACTGACACATTTGGATAAATTTGGTTCAGTCTACTTACTGGTCTGGGCCTTTGATACCATCCTGCATTCTGGCAGTATTGATAAGGTAATCAAACTAAATGTAAACCCATACATTGCCCAGTGGTTAGCAAACTGGATAACTGATAAAAAACAATCTATCAGGGTAGGTGGCATACTATCTCCAAAAAGAGCAGTTACCAGTGGTGCTACCCAAGGATTGGTCATAGGATCACTTCTCTTTGTCAAGGCTGACATCAATGGACTGTGGCTGATGCAAGTTTGCAGATGAATGCATGCTTAGAGCTGTTATTAGCTCCTCATTTGACTTCTGCATACTTTAGAAGGGACTAACATGTATAAATAAGTGGCACCTGGACCATGGCCTAAAACTAAATGCCAATAATTGCATTCAATATTGTGTCCTCAGGCAAAACTGGGCAATCATGCACCTACTACATATGTGACTTCCCTTTGAAAGGTGACTTAGCCATTAGAAACCTGGGCACTTTCATTGACAATAAACTATCCTATCATTACTAAGTATCCATTGCTTTTAGGAAATTATTTTACCTTGCCAGCCTAGTCACCATGGCTGTTTCTTCCAGATCTAAGGAGGTTATCATTCCTCTGTACTGCTCCTTCATCATGCCCATAATAGAGTACAATGGCCACTTTGGTATGTACCTATATAAGTGTATGACTCAGCTTGCAAGTCCACAACATTTTCTGACTAAAAAAGTCAAGCAGGGGCTTCCAAGATGGCTACATATTGAGTAACTGCTTAATTCTAGCTCTCCCAATGTGAAAACAGAAACTTAGCAGAGAAAGCTAGTGGACCTAAATTTCTGGGTAAATTTCAACAACTGGCTATTAAGTAAACTGCTTGGATACCAGGAAAAAAGAAATACAGAGGACATGCATAAAAATCAGCTACAAAAGGTGACAAAGAATCGCTGACCGGGGAAAGTACTGCAGCTGGTCTGCAAAAAGTATTGCAAGTGCCACACATGACTTCCAGCAACCTAGAGGAAAGTATAAGAGAACTGCACACAGACCTGTTTAAAATAAATTAAACACTGATTGGTATATCAAGTCAAACAATTAAAGCCTAGAAAAATGCAAGAAGCTTTAAACAGATATTCAGATAAAGTGATAAAACTGTAAAACTCAGAGACCAAAATGAAGAAAAGGCAGGCTAAATATGAAACTGCATAAGAAGAGATGTTTCAAAAAATAATAGAATTAAAGGACAGACCATGTAGGGAAAACTTGAGATTTTCTGCTGTACTTGAGAAGCTGGAAGGAACAGACTGTATTAATTTTATGAAGCCACAAATAAGCAGCTAGACTGGTATTCCATAGCATGAATTGTTAATCGAAAGGGCACATTGTGCGTATACTCCAAACCTGGTTATGAGAAAATAACCTAGACCTTTAATAGTAAAAATGTAATCTTACCAGCATAAGGAGTTGATTCTTACAAATCTGTGGCAGAAGGACAAAGTACTGAAAGTGAGAGACAGCAGAGTGTTTGTGGAGAATGACTATTCATTATACAGGGAATGTTGAGAAACAGGCATGAGATTCTAACTGCTGTACCCTGCTGTCTTCAAAATATTTTTCCCCTGGAGGAACAAAATAATTTTTTGATGAAGCTCATGCTAAGGAAGAAATCTAAAAGTCTGTCCAACAAAAAGTGAGCTGTGAAACAGAAAGATATTCTGCTTCTTGTTCTTCTGGTAATAAAGATCACAGAAAGAATGTGCTAGTAAAATCGACCGTACAAAAATTAAGTAAAAAAACTAGTAAAAAAAGCAGACCTGAACCAGCAAGGACAGCAGCTTTAATGAAAGCAGCCAAGCTGACTAAGCACTTTCACCCACAATTGGGCTTCATCAGAGTCAGTGAACAATACACCCATTAACACTTAAATAACAATTGAAAGCAATAAATCACTTGAGTACCACAGAATATTTAGAAATTAACCCATAAGCATCCAAGGTAATTAAGCTCAGAACCCTAATATTCTAACATGTATTCAAACAATAACGGTAACTACATAATTGTACATATTAAATAAAAATATCAAACTATTGACAACTGTTAAACTTATGTGTTTAAAAACTCCATCATAAAAATAGGTGATCATGGGAGATATTGTAATAATATAATTTATATTATATGAACTGAGATTTATACTTCAACACACAGGCTGTAGAAATACTCTCATTAATACCCGGTGCATTAGATGCATCCAGCCACAATTGCCACAAACATTCTCTGACTTCAAGTAAGGTTTTTATCTCCCCCCCAAAATCCTTCTTGGGTAACTTATCAATAACAAAAAATAAACATTTTTTGAAATTGGTACAACTCTTACTGTGACTGAATAGGGCATTTGTAGTTTTATTATTCTTAATGTCCCTATTATGTTCCAGTATACGAAGTCTAAGTTTCTTGGTAGTCATCCCAACATAAAACAAGGCATAAGACAGGCATGTGGCCACATAAACCACCATACTTGTATTACAGTTACAGTGTCCTGGACATTTTAATGTTCTCTTGTAACTGTAAATCTGCACTTATGGTCCATCATTTATGTATTTACATACACTGCATGTACCACATTTACTCATTCATGAAGGCCTATTATCATAATTCATAGTGTTTTTCTCAAACAATTCTTTAAGATTAGAACCTCTGCCACCTGTAATGGCTAATGGGGTAGCCTTTGAGCAGGTTATGTGCTTTGGTCACTTTAATTTTCAACTACAATTATTTAAGAAGCTAACCAAGAAATTTAAAGCACTTCAGATGGATAATGCATTCCTGGAACACTCTATTGTATTAAACCAGGTGCAGAGGGGACTTAGAGTTTTTAAACTACCTATGGGTATTCAAGAAAATTCAGAAGCATTTCAGGATTTTCTGGTGTTATATGACCGCACAGGTATAGATTTAATGTGTATTATTATTATTGTTAGAGACAACACTGCTAAACTTACTAAATTAAAAAGTGAATTGTTGACTTTAAAACATAGTATTTTTAACGATTTGTTATTTAAAATGAACATGGCACGATTTGATAAAATTATGACAGATGTGGACAAAGTTGTTAAGAATGGGTTGGAAAGGAAGCAAAAGAAAATTATTAGAGATACTCCTGAATACAAGGAAAAAAGAGCATATCCTTCTCAAAGAAGGCAAGTGGATATGGGGAGAGACAATGTGAATAATGAGATTATTAGAGACTCCGATGATAAACTGGGGGTGGTACAAACTGATATGTGTAAAAATGATGCTTTTATAGACAATGCACAACCACTGAGGCACTCAGATCAATTAAGGAATTGGGCGCATTATCAGAGCTATGTGGATACAAGACCCCCAAGGCGGCAGAATTACCAACCAAGGGGGAGATGGGGGGTCAGCACCAAATGAGATACAATCAATGGCACAACCATCAGGTGAATTACAACAACTAAATTCATCTTTAGTGTTCAGCAATGAAATGCTAAACAATGTCTCCACACTTGAGGTGTTTTCTTGTAACAGTGATGTGTCTATGTTTGATGAAAACAATGAGGTTGATTGTATTAACACGACAACTAATTTTAAGTTACAGGGTGACTATGATTTTAAAATTTACAATTATTCAGATTGTACGATTAATGAACACCATGTTAGTCTTTTTAAAAGAGGCTTTTCATTTGTCCCCACTTTTAGATATGAGACAGGGAGACTATTGATTAACCTAAGACTATACACCAGGCTTCTTAATTTAAGGCTGTTCTTTGGTAATAATATTTCTCCAGACTACAGCAACAAATGTATAAGTCTTATAAGGAGTAGTGTATTCATCCCACCATACAACCTTGCTGTTATTATTTTTGAGTGTGTTTGTGGAGCACAAATACATAGATGTTTAGAACAAGAAACACTAACCAATAGTAATTTAACTACAGCAGAACAGTTTTGTTTAAAAGAATTGTCTCACAGTGACCAATATAGGGTTATGAAACCTGACAAAGGTGGAGGGGTTGTTATTATGACAAACATTGATTATGAATGTAGAATGCATTTATTATTAAACGATGTAGAAACCTATGAAATGGTATCTAAATTTGATGTACTAAGAGCTTACACCAAAACTGATTGGCAGTTGCATGAATATATGTGTGAGGGGATTATCTCACATGATGAATTTAAATATCTTTCTGTGGAACATCCCATTATTCCTTCAATTTTTGGTATTCCCAAAATCCATAAGAATGAAAATTGTCCACCATTTAGTTCGATTGTTGTAGCTAGGGGCTCAAAGACAGAGCCCCTTTATTGATATCACATGTAAGAACATTTTGGATAAATTACCAGACATTTTTAAGGATTTGTGGCATTGTCTGGGTTGAATAAGGAATACCAAGATTGATGCTAGTGAAGATTTTTGGTTTGCGACAGTTGATGTCATCAGTTTGTTTTCTGTGATCCCCCACCAGACTCATTTCTATTGTAATGACTGATGAAGGAATCTTGAACCTGGGCCTTGAAAGAGTATTGAGCTTATGAAAATACAGCAACTGTTTAATGTGTTCTTTGTTTGTAGCCTGTCACTATATATGACAGTTTAGTAAGATACATTGTGGATTAATGTTAGTCTATGACTATTAGGAACTTCAGACTTTTGAGTTTATGCTGTATAATGACCTAGGTTCAGAGTTTTATATTTTTCTGAGAGAAATACCAGAAAATCTGGACCACAGCAAGGTCATCCACTGGCATGTGCAGTTTCAGAAATTGATACCTCTCTCAAAAAAAAAAAAAAAGTGTCTTTTCAGAGTTAAAGACCAAAAAGGTTCCTCTGCATTCTTATTTGTTTTATTTATTTACTTTATTTAACATATGAAGCCCATTTTCAGTGGAGCCATAAAATGGACAGGGTAATACTAATAAAACAAGCAGGTCCATGCCAGAAGAAACATCAGCTTTAGTTACAGAAACCAAAAGTTACTAACCGCTTTCACCCACCATTGGGCTCCTTCAGAGTCAGTGAACGATACAACAATAATTGCTTAAATACTTGATTAAAACAATGAATCATATGAGTACCTTGAGTACAATTAAAAATGTAACCCTTCAACATGCAAACTCCTTGTTCATGCTGAAACAGCATAAATAAATAAATAAACTTGATGATGTCAAACATACTGATAAGTATAATGCTATTACATGACGAAGTTTGTAATAAAATAATAAAAATGGGTGATCATGAAATATAATATGCAAATATAATATATACTAAATAAACTGAGATTTAAGTTTTAATATACAAGCAGTAGAAATGCTTTCATCGATGCTTTGTGCATTAGATGCATCCAGGTGTAGCTGCCACAGGCATTCCCTGACTTCTAGTAGAGTTTTGAAATCTCCCCCAAAGTCCTTTGTATTTAGCTTGTCAATAACAAAAAATAATTTTTTTTGTAGCTAGCCCAATGGTGGGTGAAACGCTTAGTCAGTTTTGGTTTCTGTAAATAAAGCTGATGTTTCTTCTGTTAAGGACCTGCTTGTTTTATTACCATTTTTCAGTGGAGCCCTGGGGGGAAAAGCTCCAGACTCATATCTTTCTAAAGTGGGAGGAAAACGAAGCACCAGGAGGAAACCCCTCACAAGTGCAGGGAGGGCATGCAAACATTGCACAGAAGCTACCCTTGACAACGCAACTGCTGCACCACTGTGCCTCCATCCTTAGCACTCTGGAACTATAGAAAACTGCTTGCTACAGTCATCACCACCCATTCAGTGCTTTAGCTGTCCAGCCCTTACCACAAACACAGTATTGGCATTCACTTTATGAAGTTGTTATATGACTTCATAAAACAATACTGGTACTGCACTCACCCCACCATCGGTGTCTGCTGATCATATCCTAGTTTGCAGTGACAAGCACTGCCCACATAGTTGCAAACTAGATAGTCCTGACAGTGATTGATATTCTCACTCCAACAGTCTAATCAATAAAAAAGGGTCTGTTGCCATGGATATGAACTTTCCTACTGGCTCCGTTACTGGCTTGGTTGATATGGGCATCCTGAGGCAATGTAGAAATTGCCTTATGTTTACTGACAACCAGTTAATTCTCAAACAAACTGATATAGTATGTGAGAGATGTATTTACACAATGTCACTGGAGGCAAAGCTCTCACATAAAAGTACTCCTAATGTCAATAAGGTTGTCAGTAGTACACATGCTGCACCCATCACGCACAATTTAAAGCAGACATGTAGACCCACATATACTGAAGCACTTACATGTAATCTTCCTAAACCACAAAGACCTCCTAGGCAAAGTACACAAAAGAAATAACCAGAGCAGCCCCAAACACACTCTTTCAAAACAACACCCACATCAACACATAGAGCTACATCTCATGGAGCCTCTACTTCTAAGCACATAAGGCAAGTCAACACACAATCCAAAATTCTAGTCATTGGAGACTCCATCGTGAGACACACTGATGTCACTTTCACCAGGCTGAGTCAGGAGAAAGTTATGGTCAGTTGCTTATCAGGGGCTACGATCCACCACATTACACATGCACTCAGGTAATTGGACCACATTTACTAGTATGACTCAGTCATAGTCCATGTGGGAGTAAATGGAGTGAGATATACCTCCATAGCCTATATGATGAGAGACATCATAGAGCTCTCAGAATATGTCTCAGGCTGGTATGAGCCTAGCATTGAACAGCATTTTACCTTCTCCAAGGATGATGCCACAATACAAACAAAAGATGATTGACTTTAATTATTGGCTTAGTTTCTGGTGTCATTCTAAGGGGGTGCAATATTTGTCAGCATGGAAGGAGATGGTCAACAGACCACACTGCTTTTCCAGTGATTGTCTGCACCTCTCCCCTCTAGGCTTTCAAATATTAGCTAAAACATTGTCTTTCCCCATAGTACTTTTTTTAGGCAATGCCAAACTGAAGTACTCCAGACATAGCAAATCAAAACCAAGAAAATCTAAAGATATTACTGCTCAATGCTAAGAGCCTAAACAAAAAACTCCACTCCTTGGAAGCTCTCTTTACCCTAGAGAATGTTGATGTCTGTGCGGTCTCTGAGACATGGTTAAAAGCCATGGAGAGCACACCAACAGTGCAAGGTTATAATACCTTACACACATTTAGACCAGCTACTTCACAGGTAGGGACTAAAGGTGGAGGTGTCTATTTACATCACAAATAAATCTACTTCAAGACTGGTCAAACAGGACAATGCACTTGAGGTGGTACTGGTTGAAATTACCATAGGTAAAATCCAATACTACTTCCTTGCAAGCTATAGATCCCCCACTATGACCTAGGAAACCCATACCATGTATTTAAACTTATTAGAAACACTAACCATCCAACCCAATACCATATTCATGGGTGACTTTAATTACCCCACTATGAGCTGGGAATCCTATATGACATCAAACATAGATGCACAGAGATACCTGGATTTTTGTAAACACAAACTCCCTGGACCAGATAGTCAATACACCAACCAGGTGTGCAACCACACTGGATCTGGTCCTCACTAATATGGGAGAGTGCTGCACACCCCCTACTGTAATGCCTTCCCCTAGTAAGGTCAGACCACAAGATGGTCTCCTTTGAAGTAAAAATAAAACCTAGACCCCAGCTCAACCGGGAATATTCAGGAACTATTCTAAAGCTAACCTCCTGCGATTAAGTGATAACCTGGCAAAATTTCAAGCACCTATAAACCCTGAGAACACTTCTACCTATGCAGAACTGTTCACAGAAACCCTGTACAAACATGTTAATAGCTGCATAGAGGCAGTTGTACCCACCAGGAAGAAGTACAGAACTAACTGAAAAAACAAGCCACCCTAGTGGAATCACAAAATCAGTTGGATGTATAACAAGAAGAAGAAAATCATGGCAAAAATCAGAAAGTGCAGCACCCAGAAGGATAAAAGCACTCTCATCAACTAAACAAACAACTCAGAGGACAAATAAAGTCTACCAAAATTTGAGGTATGTTTGGCCTCCCAGGCCAAGGGCAACCACAAAGCATTCTTTAGCTATGTCTGCAACGTCCAGAGCGCATTTTAAATGGAGCAACCCATACTGAGCCAGAAGATATAGCAAACCTCCTGGCTGATAAATTCAACTCCAGCTTTACTACTTTCTCCCCCTCAACCTTCCCTCCTATCACTAGGGAACAGGTCCTTAATGCCCTCTCTAAGACCAAGAACATTGCATCAATAGGCCCAGACAATATCCCAGGATGCCTTCTAAATAGCATGAAACATGACGTATCAGGGCATCTGGAACTACTGTTTAACTGTAGCCTCCATACAGGCTTTGTGCCTCATGAATGAAGAAAGGCATCAGTCATCCCTCTGCACAAAGGTGGGCAATCTGCAGACCCTGAAAACTACAGACCCATAAGTTTCACTAGTCTTATATGTAAAGCCATGGAAAGAATTATTATGGAGGTGATCAATAAAGCTATAGTAAACCTCCAGACACTGGACCCAATCCAGTTTGGTTTCATAAAGGTCAGATCATGCCTACTCAACCTGATGGACATCTTTGAGAAAGTCACCAAAGCAATGGATGAGGGCAAAATCGTTCACACTGCCTACCTTGACCTGGCCAAGGCATTTGACACAATACCCCACTTGGGCATTGTTGACAAACTGAAGAGATTAGGTACAGACCAGTATGTCACCCATTGGATAGCCAACTGGCTCACAGACAGGATCCAGGAAGTTAGAACTGGGGAGTCCACATCTACAAAGAGGCCAGTCCCAAGTGGAGTCCCTCAGGGATCAGTCCTTGACCGCTCCTTTTTGACATTTACTTCTCCGATGTCAAGACCATTGTCAGTGGTCTCTGGCTGACTAAATTTGCAGATGATTGCAAATCAGGAGCTGTCATTGAATCTCTCACTGACACAAATATTCTCCAGTAGGGGCTGACACAGACAATTAACTGGTGTCAGAACCATCGACTAAAACTAAATGCCCAGAAATGCATAATAGTATCCTTTGGGAAGTGATCCAGCCCTGGTAACCATCATATTAATAACACACCCCTTACAGTTGACCCAGTAGTCAGGGACTTAGGGACACATATAGATAGTAATCTATCCTTTGATCATTATGTGTCTACAGTGGTGAGGAAATCATTCTATGTTGCGCAACTTATAAAGAAAGGTATGGGATCTAAGTCCAAGGAAGTCATTGTTCCACTGTATTCGGCATTCATCAAACCTGTCATTGAGTACAATGCACCCTTTGGTATGTGCCTAACCAGGCATATCCAACAACTGGAACATCTACAGAGGTATACAGGGTGTAAGTAATATGTCCTATGCAGACCGCCTGAAGGTCCTATCCCTGTATTCTGTCTCCTATAGGATTTTGAGGGGAGAGCTATGCCTGGCATACAGGGCATTGTCAGACCCCACTCTGATGGACTTCCTGCATATTCACAAAACAAACAGTAGCAGAATTACCTGTTCTAAAGATTTAAACCTTGCCTGTGACATACTGTAAATAGGACCTGCTGGAGAGATAGGTATGTATCCCAGAGACTACCTAGTCTATGGAATAGGCTCCCCATACATGTGAAGCTGAGTTCCTCCCTAACCCAATTCAAGTGCAACTTGGACAATTGGATGGGAAACTGGAAATCCATCCCTGGTTTGGCACCTGTGTCTCTAATGCAAACAGGTAACCTGTAAATGGTTCATCTCCCAGCCCCATGTTTACACTTTTCAAGGTTATCAGAACTTGTCAGAGATTTGGGATGCATGGCTAGGCTTTAAAAGGCCCTTATGGTCGCTAGCCTAGTAAACACCTATGAAACTATGACCTATTAACCCTGATGCCTTGCACTCGGGGTAGTGGAGATCTTTGCCCAACCTTAGTAACAGCTTTGCAGCAAATCATGAATTTGGGCTTCTGAATTTTCACAAAATATCACCATAGTCTGTTTTTTTCATATTTACTACTTGTGACATTGTCAGTTTACTTTACTAAGTACTCTAACTTTTTAATTGTACATATATATAACAAAGATGACTTGATCTTACATTCACAGCCAGATTCTAGGCAGTGTAATGGATCAGGGCGCCCCTAGCCATACCAGTATCCAGATACTTGGCTGTCTCTCTCCAGTTGCCATAATACTTTGTTTAAACCTGTTGGTGTGCAGATTATTTTCCTTTGAAGTGTCTCTTTTTAGGAGTGCCTTGGAGCACAGAAGGAGGTGGAAGGATCCTTTTTACTACAAGAAGTTGTTTAACAACATAGCGTTTAAGTGACAGACAACTCTAATTTCTGTAAAAAGTTAACAGAAAAGGTGATACATGGGAATCTATTATCTGAACAATAATAACTATGAAACTCTAATGACTAGCATTATTGACTGAGAATATTCTTCAATGATTTACCAAAACAGAACTTAACGAAGGACAGGACAAAAGTATGAGACAAAGTTATCGATCAGCAACATCAGAGACAGATACTCAGTTCACTTAAAAAGGTAACAGAACAGGAGTTTTTGCATTACAATGGCATACATTTTCTTTAGAATAAGAACTATGAAACTGTAAAGAATGATATTAACACTTTGACTGTAATCCTCAATAATTTACCAGAAAATGAAACATGTTAGGGGGCAAAGCAAGGGCCAAAATATCAGAGATGTTTGTTCTCATGTAGACACACACACACATACACACACACACACACACACACACACACACACACACACACACACACACACACACACACACACACAAACACACACAAGAAACTGCATAATTACTTGCTGGATCCACAGTAAACAAGTCTTCACCATACTAACAGCTTTTCCATTAATATCAAGCTATGGCAGACTTGTCCTCTACTGGTCCATTTTGACTTTGGCAAGCTCCAGGAAATCTCTCTGACTCTATGTTATTAGCTCTATATTTAAACTAATGAAAGAGAAGAACTTCGAGCTGTCACATGTCAAAATGGAAAAATCAAGTAGACCCAAGTCATTGGGTTAAGAGATGAAGGTGGGAAAATGTATCTTTTTTTTTTGTAATGTTTATGGATCCTACAGCTAGCAAAAAGCCTTAGGCAGCTGCCCATATTGCCTTGTGCTGGATCTACTCCTGGTTACAGTTAAAGTTCATGGCATGTGTATTATTTTTGGATTTCATCTCATGAGGATGGAATTTCATCTTTAAGAGCTGGAAAATAAGTAATTTCTAGTCATATCTTCTACACCACCTCTTTTATTTTTCCTACCCACAAATTTAAGACTTTAATTTGACATTTTAAACCTCATTCTATATCCCAAACTGTCTTATATTAATATGTGATGGCTCTATATTTTACAGATTGTGGACTTTTTTTCCAGTATAGTTGCCTTTCAGCTGTTGAATGCTCTGGTATTGTATGTCCATACTGCAATTTTAAACTTTACATTTTTCTATCTTGTATAAAGTAACCTATTTTGTTACTGGAGCTTTTCTGCCCTGGCCTCCACTGAAAATGGGGACTACCACAGCCCAGTTGGACTACCCTAGGCTACAAAAGCTATAGTTAATACATAAATACGTACATTTTTCTACCTAGCTTTTAAAGTGATGCAGTGTAGAAAAATCAGTGTCATGCAAATGTTTTGGTAGAGAGGATACAGTTGAGTGATACCCCACTGATGGAATGTTATTGCTGCAGAGCTGTGAATACCATGACAGCATGCCTCAGGTGTCATATAACCAGCAGTACCATGGGGCAGTGTATCCTCTGCTATCCTACCTGTAATCATTCAGAAACAAAAGCATGTTACCTTGTTTTGAATAGTCAATTTGTATGCTGTGCTTATTTGTAGGTCATTTCCATAGAATTTTAATATGATGACATGCACCTCTTTTGGCATTCTGCATTTGCATGGGTGCTAGGAATATAAACTGATTAGTTGGCTGACAGCACAGAAAAGATTGCAAGAGATACATTTGTTTGCATCAGGCTACTGGCAGAGTACATGTTTTTTTATGACTTTTCATAGGGCTGTTATACATCGTATATGCCATGCATATTGGTATGCATGTGCATGTATTGTATATATACATACACTTTCATGTTTTGTATATAGCCATTTGACTGAATGCCCAGTGTATAGCTTAATATAGACAATGCAAGTATTCTTTTTGCATCACATATTCCCAAATACCCAGATCGGGAGCATGAAGATGCAAAATAATCTTGAATATCAGAGTACTGGGTCAATTTTTCTTTTGACCTCTGATGCGAACTGCATGTTTTCCGAGTTTTGCAGACAGCTATTCATGCATATTTGCTCTTTCCTTGGAAGGTTGACAACATACTATGATGTATTTGGTGGCACTGGATGTTATCTCCCTAGGTGCAGTCACAAAGAATTTATTACCAAATATTCTAAAGTATGAGTTGGCTGTAGCAGTTTTCTTTTTCAGTATCTTGAGTTCTGAAAGATAATAATAGCATTGAAGACAGTAATTCAAGACTGGAATATGGTAAATATTATTCAGTTATAACCAAAAACAAAAAAAAATCTGATTTGAATAATTGTCATCCTGAAGCATTTGCTTGGGCTAAGAAAATTGAGACATTAACTAGACCGGCTAATTGTCTAATTAGTTTGCTATCAAAGACTGCTGGGATTTTCTTTTTATTTCTTCTCCAAAGAAGTGTTGCGATTGTATGTAAGAATTCCATATCTAGTTTATATATTTATTTTGTGACACTAAATGCATGTGGAATTTATTTGTAAAGTGTTTTTATTTTATGAATCGCATGCACAAGATCTCAGAGCGTACACCAGTATGCTGGGGCTACTCTTCACCATGCCTCTGATCCTTAATCTACAAATTATCTAATCACTGCATCAACTCAAGATGAAAGAAAATTAACTTTAATTCCACCTGACACTTTTTTCTTTATTGTAAACAAATAAATCTTGGGCATCTTCCTTCTGTATTCTTGTGTTTTGTTTTAAATTCATTTCATTGTTGTATTCAGTCATAAGCTCTGTATTGCTCTTATTTCTTACTAATGAACTTTTGGACTACTGTTTCCATATTTTGCTCTAATTCCTGTGTTGTGGCTGAAATAGATCCACAATTGATTAGATGCCCCAATAAAAACACACATAAACAAACGCATCTAGAAATGCTGAAATAGCCTCATCTGGATGATTCAAGAAGTATATGCTGCAGTAAAGCTGCAAACAAATATAGATATATGTTTTCTCCAATCCAATTAAGTTTTGCTTTAAGTGCCTTTTTTTTAACCAGAACCTAGTTTAACTGAAGAAAGAGCAAACAGTATGTGTATGTAATATGTATAGTAACACAGCCTCTTGATAACAAGGTTGAACAACTACTGCACCCATTACATGTCACAAATAAAAATTAAAATATTATTGTGGCAGTTTAGCATAGAGGAGCAATATTATCAGCTGCTAATAAGATTTGTTTTCTAATCCTGGGTTTGATTCCCTCCTTCTCCATTTGCATATTCTGTGAATCTGTGCATTCAGTTCAAGGTGCTGATGTAGGTTTGAAATCATATTTAATATGTATGTTGCTGCTTCTTTTTCGTAATATCAATTATACATGCTTGTTTTCCTTACTTTTCAGGCCATGCTTAAATGTATTCAAGACTTGGGCTAGTGCATGTTATTGGTCATCAAATGTTTAATTAAACAAAAATATAAGTAAGTTAGCATGTCAGGCATGGCCACATTCTTCCTGTTATATTCAGAGTTAAGGATTCCTCATGCCTAACACTTTAAAACAGACAGCACTGACTTACAGATTTTCAAAGAATGTTTTTAAGATTGAAGTCAATTATCTATGGATCGCCAGCCTGCAAGCAGTATTATGCTCAAATTTAGAACTAAAAAGTAAATAATCATTTTACTATGCCCGATGCAAGCACAGAATAATTTATCAGTTGCCAAGGCATACCAGCAAAACACAATGGGTGGTGGCACAGTTTCATGCAGATAAAAACATTTTCAAAAACTCACTAAAATAGACCATAGTTTTTATACCACATGCTTATATTATGTAAAATGGCAGAAATATATCATATTATGACGCGGTATTAGTCTTACGTGCAAATAATACACTTTTTGTGTGACCTTTAGAAATCTGATTTAAGGACAAGCCTTGGTGTGGAAAATATCATATAAATTACATTTGTTTAGGAATTATTTCTTATGGCCCTGTTCCTTCACAGTTCTGGCTAGATATATTTTACTAGTGGTGAGTTGTCATTTTGAGCTGCTGGCCTGAATGTGTTGCTCAGATTAAATATAGTCTTGGATCTATCTCTTCATCATTCTTCTGTAAATGCTGTGTGTGTGTGTGTGTGTGTGTGTGTGTGTGTGTGTGTGTGTGTGTGTCTGTGTGTTTGCATCTGTACATACAAGTATATGTGTGTGTGTGTGTGTGTGTGTGTATGTGTGTGTGTGTGTGTGTGTGTGTGTGTGTGTGTGTGTGCATACATGTGAATCCTTGTATGTTTTTTGCCCAGCATTAACTGGTTCTCACTCTGGAATGAAAACTTTCAAATGGTAGTCATGTAGAACAACTGGAATTGTACACATTTTATCAATAATATTTTAACTGCATATGAAACAATGCTCTCCAGACTTCATTTGATAGTTCAGACTGAATTTGACAATTTAGTCGAATATTATGGGTCATTATTTTTCCAACAATAGATAGTCGTTTGATATACATTACCTGACTACAGTCTTTGAGACATCGCAACACAACTTTCTCCTCCACAAATTTAATGTTGGCAGAAACAGAATCAGTTGGTTTCAATGGTATTTAAAAGAAAGAAAATTCCAAGTTTTATTTAACATTTGTTGACCGGGAAAGTCCGACTAGGTTCCACAGATCCTGTTTTCAGCGGAGGCCCGGGGAGAAATGCTCCAGAAGCATGTCTTTAGAATGTGGGAGGAAACCGGAGTACCCGGAGGAAACCCACGCGAACACAGGGAGAACATGCAAACTCCACACAGAAGGCACCCCAGCCGAGAATCGAACCGGAGAACCTCTTGCTGTGAGGCAACAGCATTAACCGCTGCACCACTGCGCCGACATGCATACATGCATACAAATATTTCAAGCATGGGCATTAATGCCCTTCTGGCTTGCCAATATACCAAAATACTTGTCTCATAATAAGTGTCCAGGCTATTCTTAAAAATATCTAAACCAGTACTTGCTTTAATGTAATTTGGTAGTCTGTTCCAAGCATCAGCTACTCTGTCAGAGAACCAATTACTACACTTCTCATTCCTACAGAATCTTCTACATAGGTTGTCTGATGATTCTCTAGTACTTTTTGTTAAGCCCAAATATTCCCAGAGGTAATTGTCTCTAAATGCCCTATATACCTGAATAAGATCTCCTCTTAGATATCTGTTAGAGACACTGTACAATTTCAGATATTTTACTACCAAATGGCTTTAAATAATAAAAGCAGCAAAGAAGGTGAATGGTGTGCCACGCAACATTGCAGAAAACAGTGCTAAAAGTGAACAAAAATAAAAAAACAAATAGCTGGACCAAACCATGGCTGGATACAGACATCAACTCAGTCCATAAAAAACGTTTATTGTAAGTGCTTTCACAGTTCACAAAGACTGCTTCATCAGATATTTTAGTCTTTCATAATAACTTAAATTTTCACATTCATGGATGCCCTTGGTATAATTCTGCTGTACCCTTTCCAGTTTATTCATGCTTGTTTTCTTATAGGGTTTCCATATTTTTATTCCATACTCAAGTTTGAGTCTAATATAACTAACAAACAATGACATCATCATTTCTGATTTTCTAGACTTTATAAATCTTTTATACAACCTATAGTTCAATGACTATCATTAACTAATTTGTTGATATGATTAGAAAAACTCATAGCTGACTCTATCCATATACCCTGGTCCTTAGATGAGTCTACAGTTTCAATCACTGTGAGCTGTATTAAATATTCACCTTTCAATGTATGTCTTTCAAATCTCATATACTTAGTTTTTGATGTATTTATCAGCATATTATGCTCCTGTGCCCAGATGGTCAATTTAGTCAAGTTATTTTGCACACATGCCTTACCTGTAACACATGTAATCAATTTACCAATTTTCAGGTCATTTGCATTTAGACTGTAGTATACTTCAGATGAAAAAGTTAGGTCTAAAAGACACAATCTAAACCAGTAAGGGCCTAGGACAGAGCCATGTGGGACACCCTGAATGTATAAACAACAAACCAGTAGACCGCCCGGAATTAATGGTGCTGATTAACCAAAACATGATATAACTAAAAACAAAACAGCACCAAAGCATGACTATGACCATAAAAAACACAGTTTTAATGACAGTAACACAAAGTAAGCACTTTCACATGATAAATGTGCTTCTTCAGACAGTAAATCACACAAAAGTAAAATATATAGTACATTCATTTTGAATCAACAATACAAACTAACACATTCAATAAAACAATTAAACAGTCTTCATTCATTTAAAGAGTCCTCTGGCTTTCAAAGCCGGTTTGATGGAGGTTCTCCCATTAATACCAGGAAACCTGTCTGCCTGCATATTGATAATCCATGACAACTCTTGTTCCTCAGTAAAATTCCTAAAATCACACTCTCAAATATCACCATTCACCATCTCAATTACCCTCAATCCAAAAACATGTTCATGCCCACACTCAACAAAATGCTTAGGCATTATGTTCATCAGACCTATTCATATTATATATCCAGTTGCTCTATGATACTTGTCATGTCCTATTTGTAAGCATGCAGCTATCCATCTTATCAAGAATACATCAATACCTAGTTCTACTAATTTATTCATCAGTGTTTTGTGCATGACCATGTCAAATGCTGAAGTTAAAGCTATATAAATTCCATCACAGCACAATTTTTCATTCATAGCTGTTATTATAATTATATTGTTATAGAACATTGTGTTACAGGTAGTAATAGATCTGTTTTCAACATATGCATGCTGATATATGTTTTCAAGTCCCAACCTATCCAATTCTGACATTAACCTATCCAGTATTACCTTCTCCATTATTTTTACACAGCATAAAAGTAGACTTAAAGGTCTATATGACTCTGAGTTTGTCCTACTTCCCTTTCCTTAAAGACAGGTTTAATAAGTGCATGTCTCTAATCGTTAGGAATCTCCTCATATTTATATTACCTAGCGAATAATGTGCTTTGTTTGGATCCATTTTGTGAAGTTTTTTTTTAATATAAACTAATATGATTCCAGTATCTGAAGTTACCTGGATGTCACTAGAACAATTTATCACTCCTTTTGTGGAGCTAAACTGTTTTGCATAAGATTTTGTAAAAATATCTATACTCTGTTGTGTCTGAGAATTAATTTTAGAATCTGCACACAGTTTATCAATTTGTTTGTCTTTATTCAATCCACATCTTATGTATCTAAAAAGGTTTCCTATTATGCTCAATATCTTTATACAAATTTTCTTCAAATTTTTCTTGATCTCATCTCACACTATGCTTATTCTGTTTGTCCAACTTGTTTATTTCAGTTTTCAAAGTTGTGGTTTGACCTCTCTTGCATTTCTTAATTTTTTTGTATATCACCTTAATCATGTATCTTGTTCTTATGTAAATATATCCCCCTAATGTTGTATGTCTAGATCCCGATGTTAAACATTTTTTTTGTTTTGCATTCAAACAATTTCTCTTTCAAAACCTTCCACATTCCATCTGCAGTTTTAGCATTAGTAGTTTTGGACATTGATAGTCTAAACAGTGGAGTTCCATTGGGTTTTGTAGTAGGACCTCTACTCTTCTCTATCTTTATTAATGACTTCTCCTCAGACCTCCAAAACCTTAACTTGGTTATGCATGGAGATGAAATTTAAATGGCACAAGTTTGAAAATGGTCACTGCCCTCCTGTAAAATGACTATTTTTAACTAGAGCTGTCACTTTCCCAATATGAACATCTAAAAATGAAAGTCTAATACTGTCTAGCCCAAGGTTTAAGAATGCAACATATGAAACAGCCTTCACAAATTTAGGACTAGCCATATGGAACAGGAAATATTGTGTAAGTGTTTGTATGCAAAATAATCAATTCCCATAGGTATGATTGTACTATAGGGAACTGAATTCTGAGGAACCTATGATTAAAACTTTGATCTGCAGCTCTCCATGGTAAAGTTAGGTTGACAGTGCAAGTGTTGGCTTTTACCAGATATAGCTGTGCACATTTACCGTGTGGTCTTAAGGCCAGGCATGTCTTGAACATGACTGGAGGCAAGCACTATAGAATTGAAGCCAGTACCATCACATTTTAATTGGTGGTAGCAGTGCAGAATTTCAGACTGTAGATCCTATGTCTCATATATTAAATTGGTTTACAGAATGGAGACTATATTGTTAACTGAATTTGTATAGCCTCCATGTCCCATATTGTCTCTGGAAAATGTTTGTTCCCCTGAAGGTAAAGATATAGTAGCCATACCTCAGACACCATTTTTTTTTAAATGCAGAGTAGTTAGGAAACAGGCAAAACTGGGATCTGCAAAGAATAAAAAATGTCAGTATTCCAATTGACTAAAGCATGCAAGCTGAAAGGAATCCAACTTTCTGGCATGACCACGGTTACAATAATAACCATCTTAAGTGCAACATAGATTCAACCTAGAAATGGCCTAATAGCAACTGCGATTGCAGAGGGTGCAGTGAAGAAACTCATTATAGCTCTAGATGACCTCAGAATACATCTTAAGCTGACACAAAAATAGGCCTTGAACTGAAAACAAAATGCCTCAAACAGGCAAAGAACGAAGCAGCAGACATGCAAAGAGGAAGAGAGAGAGAGAGAGAGAGAGAGCGAAAGAGAGAGGAAAAGAGAGAGGGAAAGAGAGAGGGAAAGAGGGAGATTAAAAAGGACAATGCTGTAGAAAAGGAACAAAAGAATCAGTAGGGAGTTCATAAAAAGGCAGAGCAACTTGTGAGAGAATGAATTGTTGTCTGCCAGTGATAAGTGAGTAGTGGGAAGGGTAAAACCCAGCCTTTTGTGCCAAGGCCAGTGCTAAACTGATTCCTCAGTATAAGAGGAAGAACAAATTTGATAGTTTTATTTGGACATTTGAAAGGGGTTGTAATCAGCACAAAAATGTGTGGGGCAAAGGTTGAGTTTTTTAACTCTCTTGTTCATCAAGCCAATACATGTTTTATTAATACAATTCTGATTTAGATTTTATGTATTATCTACCTATGTACATACATGTGTATTATTATAAATTTATCAAATGTTTTAAAGCTACTACTGAAGCTTATAGTAAAAACAGTGGCAAGAATGTAGCAGAAAACTAAAAGACAATGCCAGTAATTTCACTACAAAAATAAGCATGTGACATTACTAGCCAGGTAAGTGTATGTTCAGTTACTACTTTTGAAATGTTGCAGAGACCTTATGATACGGGAGAAAACAGTACTTTGCCTGATGATACAACAGTACTTTGCCTGATGATACAGTAATCTGGTTAACAGAGAGTGTAATACGGCTGAGGAGAGGGGGTAAAAGGGGAACAGTTATCTAACAGGGGACATTTACAGAAGATGGATTTTCCCAGCATTACATAGGGATATTAAGGGAACCCATGGGGCTAGCCTAAACCTTCACAGCAAATTCCACAGGCAAATTGGAAAACTTTGGCTTGATTATATGCCAGAGTCTTGGGTTTAAATGTTTCTCGTATAACAAAGTAGTGTAATAAAGCATGTGGTAGCAGTATCAAGACTTTGAGCAAATGAATGCAAAAAGAATAAAAATAAAGACTTTTAGAGAAATGCTCTACATCAAGAGTAATACTGTTGATATGAAAAGAGTCATTTAACTTCATATTGTAGGCACCAAGACCGGAGGTGTGATAGAGATGCATCATATAGGAGAAAAGTGCTAAATTGTGTTACATAACCTAGACAAAATAAATATTTCCTTCTGTTACTGAGGGTGTGGTGGCTGTCTCCAAATAGTTATTCACTTTGTTGTTACCAGCTGGCAGAGAGCCAATGGCCTAGCATATTATCTGCAAGTAAATGGAAGGCCCCAATCCATGATTTATTAGTATAGTTTCAAATGAATCTTGTATTTGCATTTTATAGGCAGTGTTTGAGTTTCAGTTTTGCTCTCAGACCTTCAAGGTTTATTCCATAAGTACTGACCATTTGACCTTCTTGCAGTTCTCAAAATTCTCAAACTTTTTCTCTAGCACTGTAGTTTGAAAGTGTTGATTTTCCTGCACACAGGTTTGCTTATAATCCATCTCTTACATCCATATGTTAATACTGAAAAAACTATAGGTTTCTCTACACAGACCTTTGTTAACAATGTGAGCCTCAACATCCTCTTCAGATTTGCCACAACATTCCTCCAAAGAAGCATGTTTCCTTGTATTTCAAGAGTGAAATCCCCACCTGCAGAAATTTTTGAACCCGGGAAAATGAAATGTCAGTCCCTTTTCCCCATCTATTTGTAAAAAACTGTTATAGCTACATGAAATAATCATATACACATTTGTAATGCCGGGCAGCAATCCAGCTTTTGCACTTTTTACTTTCATGTTCAACAGCAGAATCTTCACGTCCTCAAAAAGTTCAGCATTTAAAGTTGTGTCCTTTGCACATCTGAGGTCTTTAATATTTCCTCAAGCAATTTTGATTCCAGAATCTGATTGCTGTAATTCAGCATTTCACGATATATTCTGTATATAAAAAAAAAAAAATGAGTGACTATATATAGACTTCATACTCCTTTCACAACCTTTTGCCAATCACTTATTCCATATTCAGTTCTAAGTGTTGCTCCTTGGTTTGCAAACAGATTTTTCATGAGACAGTTGATGTGAAGCACAATCATCATTTCGCTAAGAACTTGACACATTTGCATATTACGAACTGCCAAAGGCTTTGGAATTGTCAATAAAGCAAAAGCAAAAGTATTTGTTATGGAGCTCCCTTGCTTTCTCTGTTAGTCAACAGATGTTGGGAATTTGATCTCTGGTGCCTGTTCTGCTTCTAAAAAGCAGCTTGCACATCTGACTGCAGTCTTGTTAGTATCTGAAACAAATATAGGTGTTTGAAAATTTGAGGAATTTTTTGCATTGCCTATTTTTACAAATAACTCTAACAACACTATTTCAAAGGATTTTAAACAGTTCAGCTGGAGTTTTATTACTTCTTGCTGTTTTATTATCAGCAAGGTCGCTTTCCAGATTATCTGGCTGAAGAGATTGAAACCATACTATCTTTGTATCTTCATATCAGTGAAGTAAGGGTCATTCTTATAAATTTTTCCTTTATATTTGTGTCATCCTTTCATAACATTGTCTGCTTCGGCAAGGTGACTTCCATCTTTGTTTTATATCTTGCCTATTTTTACCTGGAAGTCTCCATTAATATTGCCAATCTTCTTGAAGAGACCCCCTTAACTTTTCTAGTCTGTTATCTTCTTCCATTTCTTTGAATCACTTTTTTAAATTTGCTTCACTACTATTTCTTGCGATTCTCTGAAACGTTGCATTACGCTTGACATATTTTCCCTAACTCCGTTGCTGTTTGATTTCCTTCTTCCGTCACTATTTCTAATGTCCTACAGACCACTATTTTGACTTCTTATTCTTTCTTCTGTTTGGAATATTTTGTTTTGTCACCCTTCTGATAATATTGCAAAATTCTACACAGTTCTTCAGACACTCTGCCCCCACGTCTTCTATCTTAAATTTGTAATTTAAATCTGTGACATAATCATTTGGTATAACAGTGAGCTTGATTATAAATTTAGCAATAAGAAAGTAATGGTCTGAGCCCCAGTCAGCTACAGATCTTGGGTTTGCTGACTATATAAAGCTTTTTCTTCTCTGGCTATGAAGCAGTAGGAGTTCACACCTTTTTCTTACCTCCTTCTCTGTACTCTTCACTTCTCTACACCTTACTACCTTTTTATGCACTTGTTAGTTACACCTTACTACCTTTTTATGCACTTGTTAGTTACACCTTACTACCTTTTTATGCACTTGTTAGTTACACCTTACTACCTTTTTATGCACTTGTTAGTTACACCTTACTACCTTTTTATGCACTTGTTAGTTACACCTTACTACCTTTTATGCACTTGTTAGTTACACCTTACTACCTTTTTATGCACTTGTTAGTTACACCTTACTACCTTTTTATGCACTTGTTAGTTACACCTTACTACCTTTTTATGCACTTGTTAGTTCACAGGCTCTGCTTTCCTTCAGGAATATGTTAGACATCAGTGATGTCATTGTGTAAAACCTTGTGGAGTAAGTAACTGTCACTCTTTTCCTGCACTTCAATTTCTTTGTGCATCTTTTACTGTTCTTTTGGAGTCATTTATGTATTATTAGTTACATATCTGTTCTGTTATGCTTTGATTGATATTTGATGCTTGTTGCTTTTTGTTGTTACAATATCTGCTCTGTTATGATTCTATTTATTTGTTTTTGCTAATGTGTTTGTTTGTTTGTTTGTTTGTTTGTTTGTTTGTTTGTTGGTTTTCATTGTTAAAATGTGATTGTAACCTGGGCTGAGCCTGTAGTTGGTCATTCTGTGTTCAGTGCTCTACTCCAAGTAACCAAAATGTAAATAAAATAAAATAACATAAGAGTCTGTCAAGAAAAAAGGATTGTATTCATAGTCAATGAGTTCACAAGCTATATAGCAGTTATATGCAGAGTGCTGATATGCATATATGCAAATAAGTTAATCACAGATTATTCATGCTGAATAAGGAAAGGTAACTAAATTCAAGCATTAAGTAGATAAATAGTATGCCTTCCAATATTGTGGAAAGGCATGACTATGTGCTGTCACACTTGAAAGACTTTAGGCAATAGGCAGACTGCACAGCTTTTATTATTAACTTTTTTAAAAAATAGAGGAGTTTCAATGTGTTATATAGGAGTATAGTCATGTGAACACCCTGATGGTTTCATTAAAGCATAGAATGGGAAGATAGAAATGACTGAAAGTGGGAAGACACTACAGAAGGAAAACAGAGTGGGTTGTGCTGGAGGAGGTTGGAGAGGATGGCCACTTTGTTTCTGGTTGGGGATAGTCCCCCCACCACCATTTTTTCATTTTCTTTATATAATAGAGTTGTGTGGGTAGGAAACTGGTAAGAGGGTGTGGGTTAAGGGAAGAAGGGCTGATGAAGACTATTGCAGGAGTCCCCAAGCCATAGAGCTTCAAATGCTTCCACGGCCAGATAGTAGTGCAGTAGAGGACCCCAATGTTGAGGGGGTAGGGGCCTGTGGTAGTGTGGTGATTGACATCAACTAGGAGAGCATGTCTTGAACGTGCTGAACAGAGGCTTCAACAGGCTGAATACATTTGTCCATGACCTACTGCAGCATGTTTTTAATCAAGACCCAAAGCCCCTGTTCAGTGAGACTTGACAGGCTGTCATGTGCTGGGGTGCCTTCTGGACTGGTGCCACCACCCTCAGCCTGCGAGGATGTCCCAGAAGGGCAGAGGTTGACCATTCCCTAACCTAGGAGGTACATGCCAGTGCCACTCCAGATGATTTTGGATTTGTAAAAAAAATAAACATAAATGGGTGAGAATTTCTAAAAGAGAAGGGGATGCATCCTTAAAATATGAAAACAAAAAGAAAAGAAAGTGAGAGAGAGACAAAGGAGAAAACGCACACAATAAAGGCACCTCGCTGACCCTCTTCAAGCGCAACCTGGATGAGTGGATGGGAAACCATTATACCACCAGGTTCACTATACCAATACATTTTTAGGATATTAGCAACATAATGGCTGATGAAGATGATGATGATAACTTAGTTATATTTATGAGGCAGTATTCAGTTTCTTACATTAAAAGATTTTTACTTTAAAACTTTTTATAGCAGTAAAACAGAATGTATGGAAGTGCTTATGCAGACATGGGAGTAATGGTATGGGAAGTCCTTATGAGTATGTGGGAAGAAGAATAGGAGAAGTGCTTATGCATACTTTGGCTTAAATCATATGGCAATTGCTTATGTGTACTTGGTAAGAGAGTGTATTTTGCAATCAAGTTCGGGTGGGGTTTACATGTAGTCTACACAAACATAATGATCATATGTCCCTGATATGCATTTGGTTTCAATATTGTACTAAAACACTCTTTATAAATACTTAAAATCATTTATAATCAAAATACTGCAGTTTATATATTGATACATATTTTACATTTGGTTGCAGTAATATAATAAATGTACTCAAGTGCTTCGGTTGTTGTGCTTTATAAATCTTTGTTTATATATTAATAAAATCAGTTAAAAACAAAATACTGCAGTTATATATTGACATATCTCTCACTCTTGCTTGTTGCAATGTAATGAATGCACTGAATTATGTGAAACAGTTTAATACTGCCATTTTAACTTGCAATTACTCAAGCTAGGTGGCAAACAACTTAGGAAACCATGGACTTTTTAAAATAAGAAAAAAACAATAGAAATATTGTAATTTAAGATAAAACACTTTAAAATGATGGGTATGATTGGCTCAGTATACATGTGTCTTTAGTGAGAGATCTAAGTGTCACAGAAGAATAAAAAACTGACTATTATGATTATAGGAGATTGGTGGTGGCTTGGGGGAGGGGTGGCTCTGTTAACAAACAGATTTCTGAACTGTTCTGAATATATTAATGATACTGCAGTCATTACTATAGAACAACTTGACTTGGCTAGACTGAGATTTGTATATGCATTATAATTATGGCGTTCCTCCCTTTTTATGAGGATGGCAGGTATGCTTTCATTGCTGTGTTATTTGACTGATTACATCAAATATTTTTGCTTATGAATGTGGCATTTTTTTTTCATGTGCAGTAATAATGTAGAGCAAAGGATCAAGACAGAGAAAGGATATTTTCAGCTATGAGGAAAACTACATCCTCATAGTAGCCCTAAGGACATATTTTTATTTATTTATTTATTTAATATTTGTTTACTGGGTAAGTCCGACTTCGAACTAGCTAGTTTTCAGCTGAGGCCCGGGTAGAAATCCTCCAGATGCATGTCTTTGTAATGGTAAACATATGTTTGGTAAGTGAGGGCCCAAATATTCTGAGAATACAAAAGCCTGGAATGTAGAAGGTGGAAGAAACCGCACATTAATACAGTGCAAGAAGATGGAAAATAATATGGTAGGATGTGCTATAGCCAAGGTGGGGCAGAATGCAATTGCCAATACCAATATAGGGGTCCTCCGACACTTCTCCCTTTAACACCATATGATGAATACCTCTCCATTCATGCGGATGACTGGGACACAGAAGATGATTGTACAGGAGTCATTAGAGGTGGTGTGGATTCTATTACCAACACTGGTAGCAGCAACACACATCTGTGCAAGAAGGTCAGTTTAAAAACAATACCAATTATTTATATAAAGAATTGAATGCTGTTATGGAATGTTTACATTAAACACTTGATAACTGATATTAATATTAATATTAATGTTGTTGTTGTTGTTGAGTCTTTTGGCTTTTCCCAGTTAGGGGTCGCCACAGTGGAACTCCGGTCCGCTAATGATTAGTAGTTGATTTTTACGTGCCGAGTTACCAGCCCTGGCGCACAATCTTCAACGAAGGTAGGCCCATTCATGCATGTCTCCATGCAGAAGACGCTCTAGCTGAGAATCAAACCAGACAGCTTCTTACTGTGAAGTGACAACGCTACCGCAGCACCATCCCATGGGTATCTATTAATATTAATGTTATATTAATATATGAATCTTTAACTTCTATACAGAATGACAATGAAGAAAGTGAGCATTTTACATTTCCCCACACCTTCTTTAAAAGCATACAGTGGTGTATGCTATTTCTTTATTAGTAATGTTTTCAAATAAGCAGAGTCAGCAGCAGAAACAAGCAGGCCCACTATACCAATAAATTATGAGGATATTAGCAACAGAATGACTGATGAAAATGATGATGGGGATAACTTAGTTATATTTATGAGGCAGCCTGAGGAAAGTGGCACGCAATCCCAAGTTTAATGGCAGGATCTCACACCTTACAACATGTTAGTATCTCTGCAGGAAGTGACAGTGCATCACAAAGTCACGCACATGCTGACATTATACTCACTCTTGTACAAGGAGAAAAAAACATGCTTTTCTACACCAGTATCTCCAGACCCAGACAAACACTTTCAGGATGATGACAGGCACTGAGACGCAACAGTGTCCACAGTGACACCTTTACAAGGGGGAGCCAGGAGCAGCAATTTATAACAGCTACCCCAGGAAACATTCGACCATAGGAGGTTTCTAGGCTAATGGTCCTGGGGCCCTTACAAGCCTAACCAAGAGTTTATCCTCAAAAATAAATTTCGGTCAGCACCTGTCACCCCTGTCCTTGAGGGACACAGGTGGAATCCCTGGGACAAATTTTTGGTTTCCCATCCACTCATCAAAGTTACACTTGAAGAGGGTCAGCGAGGTGCTCTGTTTGATATGTATGAGAAGTGTATTCCAGAGACGGGGCAGCCTCAAGGATACAAACCTGTCTCTCCAGCAGGTTTTCTTGATGCCACATATTAGATTCAGGCCTTTTGAGCGACTAGTGCATGAGGAGTTAGACTTATAGATATGGAGCATTTCTAGTAGGCGAGACACAGATCACCCCTGAGCAAACTGTAGGATATCGACTAGAGTGATAGTGATTTGAGCCTGTCTGCATAGGACAGGTATTGGAGGCCATGGGTTCTCTTTGTGAGGTATTTCAGTGGCCTTTTCAGTTTGTGCAGATGTTTGGAGAGGTACATCCCAAACCGGATACTTGATTATTGGTCTAATGATTGAGGAGTTTAGAAAGATAATAACCTCCTTTTTTCTGGATGCAATCCCTTTACTTATGAGATGAACCAAGTAAAAGGCTTTTCTGACCACTGCCGTTACATGATGGTGGAATGTGAGGTTGTTAACCTGAGTGCATAGGTCTCTCACCACAGGTTGTGTGCTTAGGGGATTGCCTTTGATGTCGTAATCAGTAAAGGGTGGTATTTTTGCTGAATGGTGTGATGATACTTTTTTTTGCATTTAGCTTGAAGCCATGACTCTGGCAACAGCCATTTGTTGCTGTGAGACTGTCTTGCAGTATGTTAACATCATCTGGGGAGTCAGTGACAGCACCCAACTTACAGTCATCTGAAGACCTGGTCAGCCACAAGCCCTTTGTCTTTGCCTGGACCTCTGTGAAATAGATGGCAAATAGTAGGGGTCCCAGGACTGATCCCTGGGGAACGCCACTAGTGACAGGTCTGCTATGAGAGGTGGTGGTGGTGGTGCCTATTTTGACTTTCAGGGTTCTGTTGGTGAGCCAGTTGGCCACCCACCTGATGAGATAGGGATTTACGCCAAGTTGTATTAGCTTTTTTATGATGCCTGAGAGGAGGATTGTGTCAAAGGCCTTGGCCAAGTCAAGGTAAACTGTGTGTACTGACTTTCCCTCATCCAGGGCCTTGGTGACAGTCTCAAAGCATCAACCAGGTTCAACAGGAAAGATCTGCCCTTGATGAATCCAAACTGGGTGGGGTCAAGTGCTTAGAGATTGCCTACATCCTTGTTTATGAGATCCATAATAATACACTCCATGACTTTACAGATCAGACTTGTCAAGCTAATGGGGCAATAGTTTCAAGGGTCAGTAGTGTCTCCACCTTTGTGCAAGGGTATTACAATGTCAGTTCTCCACTCTGCTGGAATGAAGCCTGTACTTAGGCTGTGGTTGAATAGGTGCAAAATGGCAAAGCCGGTTCTTGCTGGAGGTGGTGCAGAATACATCTTGGGATACTATCAGGTCCCATGGAAGCTGTGTTATTTGCCTTGGATAGGGCCTGTAACACTTGATTGACGTAGATGTGTGGTGTGGGGCAAGTATCAGGGTTGTCAAAAGGGCCTTTTGGGGGAGCGGGGGGTGACGTTTGCACTGAACCTGTCTGCTAGCAGGTTGGCTAAGTCAACAGGATCAGTGTAAGTGATACTATTATGTACTAATTCTGAACACAACTTGCCTTTGCCACAGAGGTTCTTGACGTAACTGAAGAAGACTTTATAGTTTCCCTTTGTTATGGAGGCTAGTTTCAATTCATAATTGGCCTTGGAGGTTTTCACTAGTGATCTAATTTGCTTGTTGAGGCTAAGAAAGGAGGTTTTTCAATTTGGAATTTGTTCCTTTTTACCCTTGGACAACAGTTTCTTCCTTTTGTTGTAAAGCCTGTTGATAATGGATGTCCACCAAACAGGTTTGTGTTTCCTTGAGGAGCAGGTTTTAGTTCTATTGAGTATGACTGAGTCCATGCAGTTGTACAGGTGTTTGTATACTGCATTGGGGTACTGTTCAGCATAGTTCTCTGCATCCTCTGAGGGTGGCGGTGGTGTGAAGCTACAGATACCCTCCCTTAGGAGGTTGTAGTCAGCTTTTCAGAAGTTTTTTATTGATTATGGTTGAGGGAGGTTGGGTGGTGTAGAAACTTTAAATGACACAGTCCAATGATTTGATCTCACCAGGGAAGAACATACTATGGGAGTGGTACAGCAGTTGCCCGTGTTGCTGGGAACCAAGTCCAGAATGTTATCTCCCCTTGTGGGGGATGACAAGAGCTGGTCTAGTGCATTAGAACTGATGAAGTTGAGGAATCATTGAGAGAGTGCATTAGTCCACGAATAGTTTACCCAGTCTATGGTGGAGTAGCTGAATTTATCAATGAGCAGGGTTTTGGGGGGTACATTGATGGAGTCAAGTAGATCCAGGTAAGATGACTGGGTGTCCTGAGTCATGGAGGGGGGTATATACCTAGCTATAACTTGGACGGATGTCTTGCCAACTGTCAGTTGAACCTGGAATAGTTCCAGTGCATCATGCTGGCAAACCAGTCTGGAGGTGTGCCTGTTGTTAATGAAGATAGAGACTCCACCACCCTTAGTCTTCCTGTCCTCTTTTTGGGGAGGAATGTGTGGAATGAGGTATAGCCCGGTAAGGCAGGGCTGCTCTCTGTAGCCCTGAACCAAGTTTCCATGACCGCACAGATGTCAACATCTTCCATTGCAAGGAGGGCCTCAAGTGAGTCCATTTTCAGGTTAAGGCTCCTAGCATTAAGCAGCATAACCTTCAATTTGCTTTTTGACAGATCTTTTATGTTGGAAGGTTTGTCTTTGGACATTGCCTAACAAAGGCACAATGGGAGGCAAGAGCCTTGGCCAGGATCCAAAACCCCAGTGGTAACAGGTGAAGGTCCTCTCTGGCAAAGCATCGAGGCCTGTTGACCATGTCATCCCATGCAGACAGATACTGGATCCAGACCTCCCAACCATCCTGAATTACTCTGTTTTTACCATGTTTTGGGGTCCCAATGAAAGGGTGCCACGATTCCTGAGTGGCACCCCTTCATTTCCGATTTTTTAATCTATCTTTTTACATTTTGCGCTTTTGGAGCTGACGTCATCATGTGCGCGATGACGTCAGCTCCATCAGCCTGTCGGAATTAAGCTCAGAGGTGCGCGCATTAATTTTAAGTCATGGAGTTGCCGTTTGGAGTCCTTTCCTTTTGTTTCAATTATGTTACGTTTATGCCTTGCCTTTTGGAATCCCTTTCATTTCAATTATGTTTAAGCCTTGTATTTTAAGTCTGAGCCCTTTACTTTTAAGCCTTGGATAGATTTTAAGTCTGAGTCCTTTACTTTTAAGCCTTGGAAGTCTGTTTCAGGGTTGTGCTGTGTCTGAAAGGCTGCTGT
The DNA here is from genome assembly GCF_019279795.1 of Protopterus annectens. Taxonomy (NCBI): domain Eukaryota; kingdom Metazoa; phylum Chordata; order Ceratodontiformes; family Protopteridae; genus Protopterus; species Protopterus annectens. Next base: position 1,354,289,321 of record NC_056729.1, on the reverse strand, counting down.
TTAGCGTTGGAGTTGTGCAGATTGCAGAAACCATCAAGCAGCTGAGAGGTACCACTGTGTGTGTGTGTGTGTGTGTGTGTGTGTGTGTGTGTGTGTGTGTGTGTGTGTGTGTGTGTGTGTGTGTGTGTGTTGTTTATGAACAGAACGATGGCTAAGACCTTTTACAACCTTTTGTTTGTCAGTTTCGTATATATTGGCTAATGCTGTGATTTTTTATTTGGCTAAGGGCTTGTAATTATAGCTCTATATATCAAGATTTCTTCTCCTTGCAACTTGAGATATATTGCTAAAACCTGATGCCACCACCATGATGGATGACATTATTTTTTGTGAGAAGAAACTTTTCATTTTGTTGTTTTCAGCTAGGATGAATGACCGACACTCACAGTATTATGAATATGATTCTGATTATGGGAGCAGGGTAAAGGTAGATTTGCTGTATCTGACATACCTAGAAAATGTTTAATGATGGCATTAATTTCCTCACAGGAAATTTGACTGACAAATCTGATGCTGCTCCAGCTATACTAGGAGGTGACTTATGTTAATCTGACTGACAACTATAACTGGGGTTAGCCTAGTAATGCTTTGGATATTACTGCTAATGTAAAATTCAGTTAGTACATCTTTTCAAAACAGAGAAATAACCCAGCATCCTTACAGACCAAGATAACATGATAGATTCAGTCATCAACTCAGAGTACCTCTCACAGCTGTATAGGTTCTCAGTTCCCAAATGTAAGTACTGGAATTTTTTTTTTTGTAATCAGTGCAACAAACCACATTATTAGATATAAAAGAATGTTTGTTCTGATGTGAAAGAAGACGGTTAACCCTCAAAACTAGACAATAACTAAAAGAAAATATGGAGGTTAAGCAATAAGTTTTGCTGCAAGGCTTAATATTAAGCTGGGAAGAAAAGTAGGAGGTATGCAAGCTTCTTTCAACAGAAGAATTAATTGGTTCCATGGTAGGAGGCAATGGGTGTCTATAAGAATTAAATAGTGAGCAGCCTCTTTCATTGTTTTCCAGTTTGCCTCCAATCTCACTATTTATTTATTGCAGCAGAACAGAACTTATTGCTTAACCTCCATATTTTCTTTTAGCTATTGTCTAATTTTGAGGGTTAACAGTCATTTAACTTTCAGTCTTCATGTCTTTCAGGAAGCTGCTGATTTGGCATAGTGGTATGTTGCTCTGACTGTAGTGCACAGGGTCCTGGCCTGGGTTTAAGACTTGGCAATGAAATGCATAGTGGTAACACAGCATTTTATTCTAGCAACTTTCCAAAATTATACAAGCAATGTTTAAAATGTGTGCCTGTTTTTTGACCTTTTGTCCTGCATACATTACAGTCATTATATATATATATTATATATATGTATATATATATATATATATATATATATATATATATATATATATATATATATATATATATATATATAATTGTGTGTTTGGAAGTAGACTTTTATGATGGAAATGTTCTGAATTGGGCAGTTTTGTCATTATTGGTTCATGCATTTTGTTTCATTGCCTAATGCCTACTGGAAAAATGTTCAAACAATAAATTTAAAATGTGCTGTAACTTAAGTCTAACGAGTGTGCTGTATTATACAAGGAATATAATTTAATAAAGTCAGGAAGGTGTATCAAAGAACGCATGTATATTTCTTGTTGGAACCAATTGGTATAGCCGGCAATGCAGTTAGTGACCAGTTGTTTCATGTTTTGTGTGCAAGGGGCCTATGATTTGAAAACAGCCCAAAGGTAATCTTTATCCACCACTGGCCAGATGCATTTTCTATTGGATGTGGTGGGGGTTTCAATGCTGTTTCAATGAATGTGAGTTTCAAGAGCAGAGAAGTTTTAATGCCAAGTCTATTTTCATTGTGAGACGGTATTGCTTTGTTTAGCAGATATCTATTAGTGTTTGTCCATTGTGCTATAAAATGTAAAAATAAAATCCGAATAATCATTGTAGAAGTAAAGCAGTATGTACACATTAGTGTTTATGGTACATGAGGCAAAATAGCCAGGTAATGGGACATTGGAATGGCTGCAGGGAGACTCTGGTGCCATATTTTGGTTGTCTGTTCTTCACTTTGCATTTGAAAGTTGGCATCCCACAATGCATTGGAGTGGGCGGGGTTACACAATTATGTATACAAATTTTACGCTAATCAGTGTACAGATTTGTACCTATTTTTCATGAGCTTTGTCCAGATTTTTAATGTTTCCAGGTTGAGAGGTATGACTGGATCCCCTTGGAATGACACCAAAAACTAAGCCAATTGTTGAAGTCAATTGTTTTTTGTTGGTATTGTGGTATCATTCTTGGTGAAGGAAGGATGCTGTTTAGGGCTAGGGTCATACCTGTCTGGGACACATACTCTGAGAGCTCAAGCATGTCTCTTTTAATATAGTCCAGGGAGGTATGCCTCAAGTTAATCACACCAACATGTAAAATGACAGAGTTGTACTTGTACCTTTTGTGGAGAGACTTAAGTGCGTGTGTGATGTGGCAGATTCTGGCACCAGACAGACAACTGACTGTGACCTTCTCCTTGTTGAGCCTGGTGAGGGGGACATAGGTGTGTCTCACAACTGAGTCGCCAATGACTAGTATGTTTGGTTTAGTGTTATGTCTTGTGGGCTGTAATGGTTTATTGTTTTGCCTTATGGGCTGTGTTTGTGAGCTGTTGTCTGCTGTGTGTGATGTGTTTGGTGTTGTGTGTAGAATGTTTGTGAGTGTGTTTTGGAGGTCTATCCTGTTTAGGCAAGTATTTATTGAGGACCTTTGCATAGGTGTGTGTGTGTGTGTGTGTGTGTGTGTGTGTGTGTGTGTGTGTGTGTGTGTGTGTGTGTGTGTGTGTGTGTGTGTCTGTGTGTGTGTGTGTTGTGTTTGTCTATGTGATATGAGTGGTGTGGTGTTTGTGCTGGCAATCTCCTCTTTGTCAGGAGTACTAACTGTGGTGTGAGATAGCATGGACTCCATGTTACTAATGTACATGCATTTCTCGTGGGTCCCTATCAGCATCTCGAATGCTGACAATATCGAATTTGATATTGTCGCATCGAGAATGCAGAAAGGGCAGAATGTCGAATGTGTAAACAGAAATCTCCGTAAGGGGAGATTTCTATTTACCTCAATGTAGTGTGGTCTTGGAGTTGGTATATTTAAATAGCGGGGAGTGTGGGGGGTGCAGGGGGCCTTGCATCCCTGCCTACACCCTTTAGTTTTATTTTTTGTTGTTTATTTTTATTTTCCTGGCATTCAAAAATTGGATAGTTCGATCATGTCAGCTCAACATTTAGTGATTCAAACTATTCAATTTTCGAAATGCTGATATAGACCCTTTCTCACAGGTAGAAGAATTATATTCAAGAAGAAGAGGATTGCCAGTAAACATACGGCAGTTGCTACACTGTCTCATAATGCCCATGTTGACCAGGTTGGCAGGAAAAATTGATGGGAATTGTCCAGACATAGTGTTCCGAATGCTTGGATGGACTTATTGAGAGAGGATTTTGATAAGGGTTTGTCCACAAGAGTGTACACCACAAGAAACTTCTTAAATGTAAAGCTACTGGCCTGAAGTACAAGTGCTAAAACCAAAGCTAAAATGCTTAGAATAATAGACAAATGCAATCAGGGTATTAACAAGCAGTAATAAATGCAGCAGGATAAAAGCACACAGCAGAAATAAGGTAATAAAAGTTTTTTAGGGGTTTTTTTTGTTGTTTATTTTTTTTTTCCTGGCATTCGAAAATTGGATAGTTCAATCATGTCAGATTGACGTTTAGTGATTCGAACTATTCAGTTTTCAAAATGCTGATATAGACCCTTTCTCGCAGGTGGAAGAATTATATTCTAGAAGAAGAGGATTGTCAGTAAACATGCGGCAGTTGCTACACTGTCTCAGAATGCCCATGTTGACCAGGTTGGCAGGAGAAATTGATGGGAATTGTCCAGACATAGTGTTCCGAATGCTTGGGTGGACTTATTGTGAGAGGAGTTTGATAAGGGTTTGTCCACAAGAGTGTACACCACAAGAAACTTCTTAAATGTAAATTAACTGGCATGAAGCACAAATGCTAAAACCAAAGCTAAAATGCTTAGAATAATAGATAAATGTAATCAGGGTATTAACAAGCAGTAATAAATGCAGCAGGATAAAAGCACACAGCAGAAATAAGGTAATAAAGTTTTTTAGTTTTATTTCTTGTTGTTTATTGATTTTTTTTCCTGGCATTTAAAAATTGGATAGTTTGATCATGTCAGTTCGACGTTTAGTGATTCGAACTATTCAATTTTCAAAATGCTGATATAGACCCTTTCTCGCAGGTGGAAGAATTATATTCTAGGAGAAGAGGATTGTCAGTAAACATGTGGCAGTTGCTACACTGTCTCAGAATGCCCATGTTGACCAGGTTGGCAGGAGAAATTGATGGGAATTATCCAGACATAGTGTTCTGAATGCTTGGGTGGACTTATTGTGAGAGGAGTTTGATAAGGGTTTGTCCACAAGAGTGTACACCACAAGAAACTTCTTAAATGTAAATTAACTGGCCTGAAGCACAAGTGCTAAAACCAAAGCTAAAATGCTTAGAATAATAGATAAATGTAATCAGGCTATTAAAAAGCAGTAATAAATGCAGCAGGATAAAACCACACAGCAGAAATAAGGTACTAAAGTATGAAGAGCACATTTGGAGTAAGCAGCCAAATAAAGTGTATTTTTTTAAGATGGAGAGAAAAAAAACCAGAAGATTGTTCAAAAGATCAGGGAACTAAGGGGGTTTGCCTTCCCAAATGCTCTTTCTCTACTTAGAACATTAAGCTGATGAGATAGGACAGGGAGGGGTGTCCAAAGTCAAAGAAGTAAGGGGGGGGGGTCATTCAAACCAAATGATCTCACTGCACTACGTTGAGTGATCAAATGAGAATGGACTGGGAGGAGTCCCCAAAATCAGATTTACAGCAGGGGTGGGAAATTCCAAAGCTACCAGGTTTAAGACTACAGCAGTGCAGGTAACAAAGAACAGAAACAATAAAGCAAATATGTAAATAATAAATCAAATATATAAAGTATGTAAAGTATTGGCTACCTGTTAGGGCTCAGAGCACTTACACAGAGTCAGCAGGAAATGGTCAGAGTCTTGCAGAGAATATGTAAGGATTTCTAGCACTATATGGAGATGGCAGGGACTAGGGATAAATTCATGATCAGACTGATGTACAGTAAGGTGGCACATCAAGCATCTGTGGCCAACGACATTCATATACTAGTTAGGACAACCAGACTCAAGTAGGAGTTATGCTAGGAGAAGGAAGCGGATGAGGTACTTTTTGGACACATGGGAACAGATCACATAAGACTGCAAGGGCTTCTCAAGAAAGTACAGTAATTACTTGGGAGGAATAATCATATAAGATTTAATGAAAGCCATGTCAGTGTTTATCTGTACCTAGCAGAACTTTGTATTCAAACTCCTGGTCCCAATTCTGCAGCTCTGTCAGATCTGTGTCTGCAGGATCACCTGCATCAAGTAGGTCATGACAGCAGACCAACTCAACATCCAACTCTCATGATAGCCCCTCCTCAACATCACCTGCACAATCACCTAGCCTTACCTATCTTTAGGGGATGTGTAGGACTCATTTGACCTTGACCTACTGTGAGTCAAATTTTGACCTTCAGAAATACAGGGGGGTGGAATTAGGACACTTTTTAACTGTAATGGTACTGCTTAAAACCTCAGTGATCTATGGAAAAAAAGGCATGCATGGTTCTGGCTTGGTCCTGAGGAGAAATTGAGAAATAGATGTACTGATCCAGTAATGCTAAGAGTACATCCAGGAGCTACTGCAGTATCCTTGAGGCAGAAGCCTGTAAAATACAAAATGTGTACCCAGTCTGTCTCTAGAAGGCTCCTGTGGCAAGTACAGTGAGGGAAAATACAGTATCTTAAAGGATTCTCATGCTCTGGAACCACCTCCCCATCCATATGAGTCCATCCCTAACTCTGTTTAAGCATAACCTTGAATAATGGCTGGGTAAAGAGGAAATTTGATCCAGGTCTGGCCTCCATGTCTTTGAAAGAGAGAGGCAGGCAGTAATGCCCAAGCTAACATACCCCACCACATAACCTCTAGAAACTTCCGAACATAACCTATCCTAATAAATTCCAATGCTACTTAGGGACACAATTGGGTTGAATTGCATAGCTAGACCTATAACTACCCTGGTGGTTGTTAGCCTAATATATAACTATGCACCTTAGTGTCCACAGGGGTATGAAGTACACGCATTCCTCTAGTACCCTTATGGGGAGGGGTCTTATATACTCATTAAGACCTTATAATATCCCTGTTCACTCTAAACCTGTCTAGCATATCTTGATTATCAAAATTATAATGAGTTATCCTCTGTCTATATCTCTGGCTTCTTGGGCCGGTGAGCACTGCTGGATGCAATGAGTTTTGGCTGACCAAAACAAGCAACTCACAATTAGAAATAGCAAGATTAGCAGCAAATGACAGCATCTTCTGGGATTGTGAAGTAGATAGACTATGCAAGACAACTCTATATATAATGTATTTGTGGACGATAAGAGTGGAAAAATTTCACTATTAATTGAAAATAGAGAAGAAAATGCTTTATTAGCATACACTGTTTTACATCATTCCTGATTTACATTTCATTGTGAGTTCAATTGCTTAGGTGTATTCATGGCCATCTTGTATTAGCATAAGCGACCTCTATGAATCATGGCTTTGCAGTGCTCATTTACAGACGGAACATTTTATGAACACAACTCAGAGTATTTGCTATGACCAGTAGATTATTTTGGTAGAATTCTACTAGTCTACATCATACCTCTCAACCTGGAAACATCAAAAATCTGGACAAGGCCCATGAAAAATAGGTACAAATCCGTATGCTGATTAACATAAAATTTGCATATATAATTATGTAACCCCACCCACTCCAATGGGATTGTGGGATACCAACTTTTAAATGCAAACTGAAAAACAGACAACCAAAATATGGCACCAAAGTCCCCCTGCAGCCATTCCGATGTCCCATTACCTGGCTATTTCACCCCATTTACCATAAACACTAATGTGTGCATACTGCTTTACTTCTACAATGATTATTGGGATTTATTTTTACATTTTATAGCACAATGCACAAACACTAATAGACATCTGCTAAACAAAGCAAGCAATACTATCTTACAATTAAAATAGAATTAGCTTTAAAACTTCTCTTGCCTTGAAACTCACATTCATTGAAACCCACATCACAAACAAAAGAAAATGCATCTGGCCAGTGGTGGATAAAGATTACCTTTGGGCTGTTTTCAAATCACAGGCCTCTTGCACACAAAACAAGAAACATACATATTTTCTTTGCTACACCTTCCTGACTTTATTAAATTATATTCATTCTATAATACAGCATACTTGTTAGACGTAGAGCACATTTAAAATGTATTGTTTTAACATTTTTCCAGTAGGCAATGAAACAAAATGAATAAACCAATAATGACAAAACTGCCCAGTTCAGAATATTTCCATCATACAAGTCTACTTATACACACATTCTATATATATATATATATATATGTATATATATAAATACAATGACAGTAGTGTAAGCCATAGGCATCATCCACAGCATCTCACAGTTTTCTTTTTGTGGGGGGACAAAAGGCTAAAAACCAGGGACACATTTTAAACACTGCTTGTATAATTTTGGAAATTTGCTAGAATAAAATGTTATGTTACCACCATGCATTTCACTGCCAAGTCTTGAACCAAGGACCCTGTGCATTACAGTCAGAGGAACATACCACTATGCCAGATCAGCAGTTTACTGAAAGATAGGAAGAATGGCTATCAGTTAGTGAATTCAGTTCTCACTTCTCTTCTCATCATAGCTGTCAACCTCTTAGTACAAAAAACCTGGACAAAGCCAGTAATAGAGGAATACAGCCCAAAATAGGGACAAATCTCAAATAGTGATCTTACAAACTTAGAAAACTGGTAGAATAAAAGGTTTTGTGTTACCATATATTTTTTGAAGAATATGAAGTCTGAAATTCAAATGCCTGTCATTAGTGAATTCAATCCTTCACTTATTTGCCCCAAAATTCCTGAAAACCACACATTTTATGAGGAACAGAACAAAAATATGAGGCATAAGAACAAAAATATGAGGCATAAATTTACAAGTGGTGGCACCTAGGGACTTTAGGCTCTTTTTACCTGTAACCAAGGAACAGGGTTTGAGCCTGAGTACTACCTGTAGCTACCAGGTGCTCTTTTTACCTGTAACCAAGGTACAGGGTTTGAGCCTGAGTACTACCTGTAGCTACCAGGTGTATTCACCTGGGGCATTTTCACACACACACACACACACACACACACACACACACACACACACACACACACACACACGCACACACGCACACACGCACACATGCACACGCACATGCACGCGCATGCACGCGCACACACACACACCCTTCAAAACGAGCACCTTCAATTCCTGGTAAGGCAAGTAAATACTTCAAAATGACCAGCTTCAATTCCTGGTAAGGCAAGTAAATACTTCAAAATGACCAGCTTCAATTCCTACCTTGCAAATAGCTCGCTTTCAATTTCTGGTTCCAAAATGAGTCCAGCAAGTAGCTCTGCAGTCAACTCGCAGAAGTAAATACCTTCAAAATGAGTCCAGCATGTAGCTATGCAGTACGTCTTTAATTCCTGGCAAGTAAACATCCTTGCAAGTAGCTTTGCAGTATGCCAGCATTCCTGCTTACACTCTCAAAAGGGCAGTTCTCAAATTCAAACTCCTTCCCAGGCAGAAACCCAACAGGCTGACTGAGCAATAAATAAATAAAAAAAAAGCTGGGAAAATTGGAAATGAAGGGGTGCCACTTGGGAATCATGGCACCCCATTACTTGGACCCCAAAACTTGGTAAAAAATGAGTAATTCCCTTTGGTTGGGAGGTATGGTCTACATCCCATTTAATTTCTTACTCCAAAGATGAATCATTTTTTGCCAACTTCAGGAAATATATTTTCATGGTATATGCAGAAGAGGCTACAGAGCCTTATAAAACTGGTTCACTTCATCCTGTCAGGTATTTGTAGTTGGAAAATACACTTGTATTACTAGAATGTTAAATGGCTTTTGTTGGAGCTTGACTGAGGCCATTCTATAACTTTATGGGTTGTAAGCAAATGTTTTGACACTCTTTTATTAACTATGTGGGCTACTCCATTTCTTCTAGAACTATCTTGTCCAAAGCAGAAGATCTGATGATTATATGATGTAGAATGACATATTTCAGTCTACTGTAGTTCACTGATTCCCAAGATGCCGATTTTTATTCTTGTAATTTCATCTTTAACCACACAATTTTACCTTGGTTCATACTGCTTGCATTCTGAGTTCTAGGGGTGTATAGTTCTTGCAGCATTAGGTTAACTTTCATCTCTGAAAACCTCAGCAAAAGGATGTCCTTTCAGGTTTAGTCTATCTGTGTGATAATCTCTACCACTACTCATACTTGTCCTGTTCTTCCCCAACAGTATGATGGACATCTTCAGATCTGGGGCTCTCATCATCCAATGTCGTTTTGACATTTCTCTGTTTGCTTTTGTCTATAATGTTTTTCCATTGTTCCTGTGTATTTCTTCCATGGTTAGAAACTGAATGGAAAAACATTGCACTACATAACTGTGTGCACAAAGTCAACAGCTGAAAAGGTCAGCTTTTTTGTTAAAAATACATGGAAACATATCTACACAGGGGCATTCTTTCAGTGATCTGTACAACTGCAACTTTGTTGGTACTAAATACAAGATTGCTCAGCCTAGGGGGGTAAGGAAAAACATTCGTAAAGTTGGAGAGAGAAGTTTGTGTGGCTAACTGCATGTCTGTCTACCTCATAGGGAGGGTGTGGAGTTTCCCAACAATGTGCTCCTCTGTAGCAGATGGTAGAACAGTATGCATGCCTCAGAATTGAGTACATCCAGTACAGGGTGGGCTAGCACTGTAAAGCACTGTGTGCAGAAGTGTGCATGTATGGGTGATTATACAATTCCACATTTACACTTCAGGGGAAATTGTAGGTCAATCAAAGAATTCCCCATTGTAGGAGTTGACGGTGCTTGACAAAAACATTAGTGCCTCTTCTTTCTCTTCCTGCAGATAGGTATAGTGCCCTATCTGCTATGATCCCTGGTTGGCAGCCTTCATCCTGAGGTAAGATGGTTGGTGTATGGTGGGCTCTGGACTTACAAAGAAGAGGCACCAGCAACTGCTGATGGGCATTTTGGCAACAGAGTCCCAATAAGATTAATAAATAAACTGATTAGTTTCATTTTTTTTTATTTATTGATCAAGTCTTAAAGACACAGTACTCAATTAAACTCATGTACCCATTGCTTCTATCATATTCATCATCCAGTATGAACTTTTTCTGTTGCATCAGTTTCCTGAATTAAATGTCACTGTTACATAGTTGCAAAGCCCAGGTATTATTCTTTAATGTGAACATGTTTAACAACTCATACTCGTATTTTCAGTTATTCATGTGACAAAGACAAGAATCATAGAATCAGATAAAATACTAGGCAATTGAGCCATATATCCATTTACGCTTTGGCCCTACCTACCTTTAGATCATACCTCATTTTTCAAAGAGAAATAGGCCAGTCATGCTTAGAGATGAATTTGCAAATAGCCGTCCAATTTTCAATCTCATTTTTAAAGAAGATAGTGTGTCTCATTGCTTGTTCTGGAATGGAATGTTTTTCCAGAGGAGGGGTTGTCATTGCATAATGAATCAGTCTGCTCAATCTGATTTGTTTATTTGATGAAGAAGGTTTTAGCTTCTAGTTCTAGAATTCACCAGATTGTTTGATTTGTGGAGATATAGGATGCCTTGGACTGATGAATCCCTAATGATCCAAAAGGCACAGATCACCTCTAAGGAGTCTATAAGGCACTTAATACTGGGACAGAGCCTCCAGCCTCTCCTGGTAAGTTAAATAATTTAAATCATGTGATCTTTTTTGTTAGGAACCTCTGTGGGTCTCTACAACTGCTTGATATGCCTGACCAGTGATGAATATAGACAATTAAGGACTTTGGATCTAGAGGAGGCACCTTTTATTATTAGCTGCACCAGATAGAAGCATTTCCTATTCAGTGTTGCAACATAATGATCAAAGGAGGGGAATTATCTACGCATGTTCCAAGGTCTCTCGCAACTTGTTCATTTTGCAGTGAGGTGTTATTGAGGGATTGTTTAGCCAATGTGACAATATTTAAGTTATTAGTTTTTTGTTTTAGCCCATTTTCTGTCCACCAGCTAACAACATGTGTAAATTTAAGTTGTACCTTCCACATGTCAGAAGGGGATTTGAGGATGACACATAGTTTGCAATCATCTGCAGACATGGTTTACCAGTGATCTCCATGTATGATTTGGAGAACAGAAAAGTGTATGCCAAATAGCAGAGATCCTAGTATGGATGTCTGAGTGACTCCACTGCTACTCACTTAACTCCATAGGGATAAGTTTGGAGTGGATTTATCTTAATTATGTTAGCAAGTGGTGTGGTATCAAATACTTTGTTACTCTCTCAAAAGAACTTTGCCAAACTAATTTGACAGGCTCTACCCTTTGCAAAACAAACTGATAGGGATCAAGTCTTATGAGATTTTTAATACTGCAGTTTATTTTCTCATTTATGTCCCATTTCATGGAGTTGCAAATGTGGCTTGTCAGGCTAATGGTTATGTAGTTTCTGGGGTATGTGATGGGGCAGTCCTTGTGAAGTGGCATCAGAACTCATGTGCATCATGTGTTAGAGATAAAGAAGTAGCTAAGCTCAGGTCGAACAGCTGTAAGAATAAGCCCAGCAGTACATTTTAGTGCTGTTCAGCAACCAATCAGGTACGTTATCAGGTCCCATGGATGATGTACTCTCTGTTTTGTAAAGTACTCTTTTGTGATAATAGGGGGATAAGACCCTTTGGAATATGTGAGTTTTGTATCGCTGTCTCAGGTATGAGATTTGCACTGAGATTATTAGGTAATATATTTGAAATATCTACTCTGTCTGAGTAGGTAAGGTTTAATGTCACTCACAACAGAGAAGTGGAAATTCACTTAAATGTTTCAGTTTTCTTGGGTTTATTCTATATCTATTGTCACCACAAATGCCTCAAACTTTCTTTGGAAGCAGTTTCAGGAGGAATAAAAGTGCAAGGTGTGTGGGACACCAGGGACAGATGGAAGTACATAAATAAAAAAAAATTATGCTTGCCCTACTCAAGGCACTCAACTCTCTAAATCATATTTGGTTCCTGGGACCTCTTCAAGTTGGGACATGTAATACCAAAGTCATGTGCCACATCAACAAGCAGGTTGTTACACCTTTGCAGGTGGACTAGACATGCTAGCTGGGGAGGTAGCTTCATAGCACAATATCATTTTATAGGTATCCTGCATCAGATCAAAACTGTGTGACAGAGAAGGGCAGAACCTCACGAATGGAAATTAGATCGGGGGCCTTCCAAGATTTGATCTAGCTGTGGGGGAGTTTCTCAGGTAGATCTATTTGCCTCCTGTCTAAACAATCAGCTGGCAAGATTCTGCTCCAAAACTCCATGCAAGAAGGCTGAGAAGACAGATGCCTTTTTTTTTCCCAGGACTGAAATATTCCTGTATGCTTTTCCACCAAGATCACTGTGATGACTCCCTTCTGGTCCAGGCACCAGTAATTCTCCTTTCTTTTGGAAAAGGCCAGTGACAATTACTACAGGCTTCCTCATAGACTGGATCTACTCCCAAAAGAACAGGGTGTTTGATGCATCCCAATCCCAATAAGAGGGTTTTAATTCCTTTTAGTCATCTGTTTACAGAGAATGAGCAGTGGGTACTAATACAGGCAAGAAAGCCTGCTACTAGAAAATCAATAATAAATGGAAAAGGTTTTCTACTTGGTACCAGCAACAGATGTGTCATGGATGCTGTGGGAATTGTGTCGGTTGTAACAATCTTGTGTTTTGGAGGTTTCTGGTGTTTCGGTAAGTTCTGTGAGAGAATCTCCGCATGTGTAGATTTATGTGTTGGATGCATACTGTGCATATGAGAAGTGATACTATGTGCATGAGTAGTGATGGGTGGGTTGACAATCTCTGTAGTGTTACTGTTTTGAATGTGAGAGAGCATGGATTTAAGATTCTTGGTGTAGCTACAGCTCTTGCACTCTGTACTAAACTGAGATATTAGTAGAATGTTGTCGGTGTACATGAGGCAATTGCTACACTGCCTCAAGAGACCCAAGTTTACAAGGTTGGCAGGAGAAACAAGGGTGGTCCAGCTGTCCATAATGCTAGGTTGAAGACTGTTATCACAAAGGGGGTCTTTTCAGGATCGATCAAGGAGGAGCTCGGTTAATGGATATTTCTACCAAGGGTTTTTTGCAGATGCTTTAATAGGTTGTAGATCACTATCAGTATTTCTTTTACTGGGAAAGTACAAAGGATGAGGAGTACACTAGTGTGCTACAGCTGTATCTAAGGGAAAAATTGTTGAATTTATCTGTTTGATTTGTCATTGGAAACTCAATAGTGAGGCACACGGATGTTCCACTCATCAGTTGGAGAAGGAGAAAGTCATGGTCAGCTGCCCATCCAGTGCCAGGATCCATCCGATCATGCATGCACTCAGGTCCTTCAGCAACACAAGTACCATTATGACCCTGTCATAGTTCATGTTGGAGTGAATGACCTGAGACATACCTCACTGGTCTATATGAAGAGAGACATGATTGAACTCTTTGAGTATGTGTCCCAGGCAGGTGTGTCCCTAGGCTTGAGCAGCATACTACCCTCACCTAAAATGATGCCACAGTATAAACAAACAAAAAAAAAATATTGATTTCAATAATTGGCTCAGATTCTGGTGTCATTCAAAGGGGATCCAATTCCTGTCAGTCTGGGAAGCCATGGTCAACAAAACTCACTGCTTTGCAGAGATTGTTTGCACCTGGCACCTCTAGGCTTTCGGCTGCTGGCAAAGGCTCTTGCCTTCCCCATAGTGCCTTTTTTAGCCAAGGTCTTGAAAAGAAACTTACTAATGTGAAATTTGCCAATCATAACAAAATAAGAGTCATGCTGCTAAACACTAGGAGCTTAAACCAAACACTGCACGCCCTGGAAGTGCTTCTATCACTGGCAGATGTAGACATCTGTACAGTCACAGAAACCTGGTTCAAGACCTCAAAAAGTACCCTGGCCTTGGAAGGTTAGAATGCCTTTCACACCTTCAGACCATAAAATGAACATGTGAGAATGAAAGGAGGCAGTGTTTTTATCTATATTATAGATATATTCACCTCCTGTCTAGTTAAACAGGACAACTCCATGGAGATACTCCACGTTCAGGTTATGGTAAGACCCCCCATTCAAGTCATAGCCAGTTATAGTTCTCCCTCCATGGGTCATGATGTGAATGAAGCCTACTTGACCAAGCTGGAGACAATCCAAACATTACTGAACACTCTGGTTATGGGGCATTTCAGTTATCCCACCATCAACTGGGAAACCTACTGTAGCCCCCCTAACTCGCTAACACAAAATTTCCTTGACTTTGTTAACTCAAATGCCCTGGAACAAATTGTTCAAACCACAACAAGAAGAACAAACATACTAGATCTGGTCCTCACTAACATGTCAAACAGATTGGTAGGACAGGCTGAGCAAAGAGAAAATTACAGTCAGCTGCCTGTCGGGTGCCAGGATCCACCACATAATGCATGCACTCAAATCACACCACAACAAGTACAAATATGGCGCTGTGATTGTCTATGTTGGAGTGAATGACTTGAGACGTACCTCCCTGGGCTACATGAAAACAGACATGGAAGAGCTCTCAGATCATGTGATCCAGGCAGGTATGACCCTAGCCCTGAGTAGCATCCTGCTTTCACCCAGAATGATACCACAGTATAAGGACAAAATGATTGACTTCAACAATTGGATAAGCTTCTGGTGTCATTCAAAGGGGATCCAGTATCTGTCTTCCTGGGACGATATGATCGACAGACCACGATGCTTTGCCAGAGATGGTCTGCACCTGTTGCTCCTGGGATTCAAGTTACTGGCTAAGGCTCTTGCCACCCCTATAGTGCCTTTTTAGGCAAAGTTTAAAGGACAAAACCACCACCGTAACAGGTACAAGCATGCAAAATCTGAAGGTAATGCTACTCAATGCTACAAGTCTAAACCTCAAAATGCACTCTCTTGAGGCACTCCTAAACATGGAGAACATCAATATCTGTGCAGTAACTGAGACCTGGTTCAAGGCTCCAGAGAGCACCCCTGCAAGACCAGGCTACAACTCTTACCACACTTTTCGGCCACCAAATCAGGACCAAAACACTAAAGGTGGAGGAGTGTCCATATTCACCAAGGATATTCACAACCCCAGCCTAGTTGCCCAACACAATGCATCTGAAATTCTCCAGGTGCAACTAACACTAGGTAAGACTGCAATCCAAATTGTAGCTTGCTACAGATCCCCCACCATGCCCCAAGATTCTCACTATACCTTTCTAAACATACTGGAAAATATTAAGATACAACCAAACACCTTAATACTGGGTGATTTCTGCTACCCTGCCATTAACTGGGAAAACTATTCATGTACCAATACCTTTGCCCAATAGTTCTTGGAATTTATAAATTCCAACGCCCTGGATCAACTAATCCTTAGTCCCACCAGGGGCTCCAATATCCTAGACCTGGTCATTACCAACATGGGAAATCGATGCTCCACACCTATGGTCACTGCCTTGTTGGTCAAGTCTGACCATAAGCTAATCACTCTTGACATCCACATCCCAACCCCACCCCCCCAATAAGGAAACCTCTGTAAAAAACTTCTCCAAAGCCAACTTCATGCTACTCAAGTCAGAAGTGACAAACTTCATGACACCCATGCAGATGGGAACTGAAATTTTGATTGCTGAATCCTACACTAAGGCACTGTACGAGCTCATCCACTCGTGCATGAATCGTGCCATCCCCAATAGAAGAACCAAGATGTTCTCCTTCAAAAAAAGGAAGCCAATTTGGTGGTCCCTTGCCATAAACAAACTTTACAACAAAAGGAAGAAACTGTTGCTGAAAAGAGGAAAATCCCAGGATGAAAAAAACTCCCTTACCAGCCTCATTAAGAAGCTGAGATCCCTCATAAAATCCTCCAAAGCTAGTTACGAAAATAAAAGTGTCAAAGATTCCAAAGACAACCACAAGGCATTCTATAATGCACAAGGCTATGTCAAGAATCTAAATGGCAATGCTCAGATCTGCTCTGAGCTACAACAGAATGGCATCAAATATACTGATCCCAAGGATATTGCCAATATCCTGGCAGATCGATTCAGTGCAAACTTCACCCCCCTTTCACCCCCCTAAAGGGCCCATGTCAATAGAGAAAGATTGCCAAATTCCGATAACAATGGCCACACAGGTAAAAAATGCACTCTCCAAAGCTAAGAATACAGCATCCATGGGACCAGATGACAGCCCAGGCTGTGTACTACATGAACTACAAAGTGAACTGGCATCTCACCTTAGTGTCATGTTTAATCGTAGCCTCACCTCAGGCTTTGTGTCCACTGAGTGGCGCACAGCTACAGTTATCCCACTCCACAAGGGGGGATCCACCTTGGATCCCAGGAACTACCGCCCCATCAGTCTGACAAGCCTGATCTGCAAGGCCATGGAATGTGTTATCATGGAACTTATAAACAAAGACACTGGCAACCTTCAAACACTGTACCCCATGCAATTTGGATTTGTGAAGGTCCAATCGTGTCTCCTGAACCTGATTGACTTCTACGAATCAGTCTCCAGAGCCATGGACAAGGGTAAGGTGGTCCACACAGCCTATCTGGACCTCGCCCAGGCCTTCTACACCATCCCCCACTCTGGAATCATAGATAAACTTATTAAGCTGGGCATTAATCCCTATGTCACTCAATGGGTTGCCAACTGGCTTACTGACAGAGCCCAGATCGTAAAAGTAGCCGACTCCAAATCCAGGTCCAGACAAGTGACAAGTGGAGTACCTCAGGGTTCAGTTCTGGGACAGCTCTTGTTTAGCATCTACTTACTGAACTACAGGCCAACACTAAGGGACTTTGGCTAACAAAGTTTGCAGATGACTGCAAACTGGGAGCCATTATTGAATCCCCAAATGATGTGGATATTCCAGAAAATGGCCTTACAGAAGCAGATGCTTGGTGCCTGAGCCATGGGCTCAAGCTCAATGCCAAGAAATGTATAGTTATCCCCTTTGGGAAAAAACATGTACCCATGAATTACCACATAGGTGGCAGTACACTAAACACCAAAAGTGTGATAAGAGACTTAGGGACATAGGTGGACAGTGGTCTCACCTTTGATAACCACATCGCCACAACAGTCAGGAAATCCTTGTATGTGACACACCTCATCACTAAGGGCTTTTCATCCAGAAAAAAGGAGGCCATTGTCCCACTGTACTCATCCCTCATTATAGAATGCAAAGCCCCGTCTGGTATGTACCTCTCAAGACAACTATAACAACTGGAAAGTCTGAAGAAATACCTCACTAAAAGAATCACAGGCCTAAAGCAGATGCCCTTTGCTGACCGTCTAAAAACCTCCAGTTATAGTCTGTCGCATATCGTCTACTCAGAGGCGATCTCTGCTTAACATACAAGGCCATGTCAAACCCAGAGCTGTTGGACATGCTACACTTAAAGAAATCCTAATACCTCAGAGATACACGCTCCAGGGATCTAAACCTTGTCATCACAATGAACAAAACATGCTAGAGGGATAGGTTCCTGACCCAGAGACTACCCAGACTCTGGAATAGATTGCCCATACATGTCAAGCAGAGTGCTTCTTTGGCCCTGTTCAAAAGGATCCTTGATGATTGGATGGGAGATAGGAAATTCACCCTGGGGATCACATCAGTCAGATCATGTCAGCTAGACAGGGGTCCAGGGAAGAAAATACTGTGGGAAGAAATAGCCAGGGAATTGTTATGGCCAGGCTTGTATAGGCTCTAGGGCCAATACCTAGTACCAACCTATGAACCTATGAACCTATGAAGATGCACTACCGCAACTGTCAGAACCTCATTAGTAAAAAATTACCACAGTTCAGACAACTTTGAGCTGGCACTAACACCAGAACTCACAAAGGGGGAAATCAGACTAAAACACTTCAAAAAGATAAGCTATACCTTCCTAGGTGAAGGCATGAATGCATTCCAAGCCCCACCCCCATTTGGAAGTGGTAACTTCATTGAAGGTTACACTAAAGCCCTGTACAATCATCTGCATAAGTGTATAGACTCAGCTTTATAAGAATGAATCAAAGCCAGAGGCAAAAAGTCGCTGTCCTAGCAAACAAAGGCGAGGCCCCAACAATGGAAAAACACCCTCCTCAGTCTCAACAGGCAAATAAGACAACTTGTCAAATCCTCTAAGGGCTTCTTTTAGAAAAACTTAGCAAGCTCAGCCAAGGATAACCTTAAGTCCTTTTACTGCTACTTACATAGCCTAAAAGGTAGGATGCAAGCATGTGCAGAACCAGTGACCAACGGTATCACACACACTGACTAAACAGAGATAACAAGCCTGCTAGCAGATAGGTTTTGTGAAAATTTCACTCTTTTATCCCTTCCAAACTTATCACAAACCTTCCCCCAAAACATCCTCCCAACCTAGATATCTGAAGAGCATGTCAACAAAACCTTGTCCAAGCCAAAAAACACAGCCTCTGTGGCACCAGATGGCATCTCAGGCTGTCTTCCAAGTAGGCTAAAACATGAACTAGCATCAACATTAAGTACCCTTTTTAATCATAGCCTAACCACTGGCTTTGTTCTTGTGGAATGGAGAACAGCAACAGTTATTCCCCTCCACAAAAGTGGCCTAGCAACAAACCCTGGGAATTACAGACCCATAAGCCTGACCAACCTCATTTGTAAGGCCATGGACCGTATCATTATAGACCTCATAAATAAAGATATACGTGACCTCCAAACCCTGGATCCAACCCAATTCGGCTTCATATAAGCCAAATCCTGCCTTTTAAATCTGTTGGATTTCTTTGAAAATGTGACCAGGGCCATTTATGAAGGCATATTTGTGCACACCACATACCTCAACTTGCCAAAGGTTTGTCATAATCCCACACTCAGGCATTACCTATAAACTTAGAAAACTGAATGTAAACCCCTTTGTTGTAAGATGGGTTGCCAACTGGCTCAAAAAACAGGCACACACTCAAGGTGAGTGTCTCCACATCAACCAGCAAACGTGTCACCAGCAGAGTGCCACAGGGATCAGTGCTTGCCCCCCTACTGTTTGGTATATACTTCTCAGAAGTTCAGGTCAAAAGTAAAGGGTTGTGGCTGACCAAGTTTGTGGATCACTGAAAACTCAGTGCAATTACTGAATTCCCAAATGATATCAGTATACTGCAGGAGGGTCTTACACAGACCAAAAACTGGTGACTCAGTCATGGCCTCAAACTGAATGCAAAGAAATGGATCATTTATTCCCTTCAGTGCAAACAATGTTCCTTCACACTATCAAATCAAGAACAGTATCCTACGTACCCATGAAGTGGTAAGGGATCTGGGTTCACAAGTTGACTGCGACCTTAACTTCGACCACCATTTGTCTAATGTAGTATTTAAGGTTTTCTACATAGCGCACTTGATTTGAAAAGGCATTGCCCCGAGAGCAAAAGAAGTTATGATCCCTCTATACTCGGCAATAATATGGCCTATAATTGAGTATTACGTCCCATTCGGCATGTACTGTATAAAGCATTGCAGAAATTGGAGAGACCTCAGAGGTTTCTAACAAAGAAGATCAAGGGACTCCAGCATGTGCCTTACATGGACCAACTAAAGTTCTTGTCACTGTAGTCTGTATTATATAGACTTCTTAGGAGAAAGTTATGCCTGGAAAACAGGACAAGAGCTACCCACTCCAGGGACCTAAATATGGCCTGCAATCTAAATAGGACCTATTGGAGGGACAGATTTGTCTCCCAGTGACTGTTGTGTCTTTGGAATAGGCTACCAATTCATGTGAAACAGAGTACCTCTATAACACTGTTCAAGAGGAACCTGGATGAGTGGATGGATCACCATAAATTCTTACCAAGGATAGCACTCACAACCCTCCTTTAACATGGGCAGTCAGTGCTAAACGCAATCTTGGGTATTGACTAGCATTTCAATGGTATTACATTGGAATGAAACAGCTAGGCTTGAAATTACTTCCGGATCGATAGCCTAGTAATCTCCTAGCACCTGTTCAGGGCTAGTTGTTTCTGGTTTTACAATATTTGTGTGAATTACTATTCTATGGATTATCTTAATCCTCCATTAAGGTTCATTTATTGGCCATTTCAGCATTTCTGACCATGAATCTTCCTCTTTTGATGTATTCCCATGTGAAAATGTTTTTAGAAAGGTTTTTGCATAAGATGCCTCCAGAAAAGAACAGTGTCTCCTCCTTGGGATCTTAAGTTTGCGTTAGAGAAAATAAGACTTGCTCCATATGAACCAGCTAACCTGGCTGACATGAAGTTCTTAAAATGGAAAATAGTTTCACTGATTGCCCTGACCTCTGCAAAAAGTGTATCTGAGTTGCAAGCTCTTATGGTGTGTCATTGTATCTTATTTTCCACAGAGATGAGGTTTCAGTGAGAACTAATCCTTCTTCTATACCTAAAGTGCTGTCCACGTTTACTTGAGCTGCACTATCCATCACCCTCTTTTTTTACTTGAACCTAAAAATAAGAAAGAAATGATGGTCAATACCTTGTGTCGCTCTTCTACTTTGGACACAGTAGAAGAGTCTTTGTTGGTTCTGTTTAAGCAGCTTTATTTTATACAAACACATCATGATAGACGTTAACTGACTTTAACTTAAGTAACTTATATACAAACTAACTGCTGGAATCATACATGCTCACTCTCTGGCTGCACTCTCAAAATGGCACTAGTAATGGTACGTGCTTGATATTTATACGTGCAGGCTCAGTCTTTGACATGCTTCTTAAAGATACAACACATACTACGTGCTCCCTAACCTACATCCTCCCTCTTGAAAAACAAAACATGCAATGTTATGAATCTATTTGGCATGCAGATATCACAGACAATTATCAGTCATGCATTTACACAAGATATAGTACATATGTACACAGTTAAGTCCATGTTGCTGCATATCTCACACTGGGCTTAGATACTCATCCAAAGTGTGTGACATAAAACTGGGAATTGGGCTTAACAACTGGAGCTGCCTCTGAAAAACGTTCGATCTTAGAATTGTTTGGAACATCTTCAGGAATGGAATCAGAGGTAGGAACACACTCTGGGTTGGAAACAACATTTGGTTCACTCTGAGATTTAGAGTCTAAGTCACTATAACAATGTTGTGATGCTGATTCTAGTACAGGTAACAGATGTTTATGGTTTCACCAATACTGCATACCTTCTGAGTCTATAAGGTAGGATCTCCATTCAGGCCATTTGCCAATAACTTGACCTATGTGGTTGAAACCCTTTTCTGTTTGAATTCTGAATGTTTTTCCTTCCGTTAACGGAGAAAGATGTTTGCTCAACTTGTCGTACGATAACTTCTGGATAGAACGCGTCTTGAATAATTGAGCCTTGATGGTCTTATTGTTCTTGGCTTTAGGCTTCAATAGATTGGTAGAAATAGGTAGCATAGTTCTTGTTTGCCTTGAAGGAAGTCATTGAGCAGAGGAACCGAGAACATCATCATGCGGTATGTTTTTGAGATTAAGCAAATTTAAAAAAAACATTGGTATTGTCACACTTTGACCTTTCAAGTAATTGTTTTGCACTCTGCATGGCACATTCAGCAAGATCATTTGACTGGATATTCAGGCCTACTAGTAACTTGTATAAAGTCCCATTCTCTTGCAAATTTCTGGAACAACTAACTAGTAAATTGAGTACCATTGTCAGAAATAACTTTGTGCAGGCTACTGTGGACTGAAAAATGACGTTTCAGCTTAGTAATAACAGTAGTAGATGTTAGATTAGGTAGTAGATCAATCTCAAAACAATTTGAGAAAGAGTCTACCAATACCAAGTAGTGTTGATTGTTCCACTCAAAGATATCAGTGGCTACTGTTCACCAAGGTAGTTCAGGAGCTGGATGTAGCTGAAGTGGTTCTCTTTTCAAGTGCTGTCTAATACTATTACATACTGAACAAGAAGAAAGCATTTCATCAATGTCTTTCAGTAATGAAGGCCAAAATACTAATTCTGTCACTCACCTCTTGATGGATGTGGAACCTGGGTGACCACGGTGCAAAATCTGGATGTACTCATGTTGCAAGAAAGCAGGAACAACAATTTTAGGATCTTTGAAAATAAGGAATCAGGAAAATAAGTTTGCACTTCAGGTAGTACACTAGATTGCTTTGGCGACCATCCAATATTAATGTAGTGATTGAGCTTTTGCAAAACTGGATGAGTCATTGTGTGATCGCTCAACTCATCTAAGCCTAATGGTAGAAATATTGCACACTGCCATCATATCAAAGTCAAAATTCTCTGCATCAAGATATTCGGTTGTGTTCCTGGATGATGTGGATAAGGTATCAGCCAGATAGAGTAGTTTGCCTTTGTTATGGACAGACCATTTTGAAGTTGTACATTTGCAATTTGAGCATCATTCTTTGTAATCTCTCTGGAGCTGAATGCATAAGTTTCTTTAGAATAGTAACTAGAGGCTGGTGATTGGTTTCAATTTGAATAGCTCAACCATAAAATAATCATGAAACTTTGAATGTACAAATACTATTGCCAAAAGTTCTTTTTCAATTTGAGCATACTGCATCTCAGTTTGGGTAAGTGTTCTAGATGTATAGGCTACTGGTCTGCCCTCTTGAATTATAACTGCACCTAGACCAAATTTTGAAGCGTCACAGGAAAGAGTAACTGGTTTGCTCACATCATAGTATTTTAATGTAGGTGGTGGTGGCAATTTTCTGCTTGAGGTCATCAAACACTTTCTGGTGCTGTTCCAACCATGACCATGTAACATTTTTGCACATTAGCTCTCTTAAAGGTGCTGTCAACTCACTGAAGTCTGGTATAAACTTGCCTAAATAGTTGACCATGCCTAAGAAATGCTGTAGAGCTTGAACATTGTCTGGTGCTGACATATCAAGAATAGCTGTTTGCTTGATCGGGTCTGCTCTTAAGCCAGTACTGGTAAATAAATGACCTACATATGTAACTTTTGGAAGTCTGAATATGCATTTCTGAGGATTGAGCTTCAAGTTTACTTCATGTGCTCTGTCTAGAATTTCTCTAGGTTTCTGTCATGCTCTGCTTTACCATTGTCTCCAACCAATAAATCATAGACTATTATGGCACAAGGCTAACCTAAAAAAATTTGCTCCATTGTACGCTGAAAGACTTCACTTGCAGAATTTATTCCAAATGGTATCCTTAGAAATCTGTATCTGCCAAATGGAGTAACAAAAGTGGTTAGTAATGAGGATTTGCGATCAACATCACCTGCCAAAATGAATTCTTTGCATCCAAGATAGAAAAAACAGTGCCATTTGGTATTAGTGCTGTGACCTCTTCGACTGTGCTCATTGGATGATAAGGTCTTTTCAATGCTTTATTCAAATCTCTTGGGTCAATGCATATTCTGATTTTGGCTAAGCCTTTTTTGTGAGCTGCTACCATAGACGATATCTATTCAGTTGGTTCTGTAACTGGATAGATTACACCTTGTTGCACCATTTTAGCCAGCTGAACCTTAATTTTATCCTGCATAGCTATCGGAACGCTTCTTGTTGGTCTGACTACTGAAGTGACCTCCTGGTCCAACTTCATGGAATACCCAACTGGAATTTTGCCAACCTGTCATGGAAAACATCAGTACACTCTGAGAAAATGGCTTCAGAAAAATTAGAACAAGGAGAGGCAATTATGTGATGAACTTCTTTGGTAAAAGAAAGCAGATTAATTCTCAAACTGTCTTTGAGACCCAATAAAGACTATACTGTTTTTTTGACTAGCTGGAATAACAAGTTGTAACAGTTCTTGGCCAAATAACTGAGCCTTCGGTTTGAATTTCTTCACCTCCATAAGCAACAAGTTTCTCACTACTGGCCACATTGAGTTGTTCATTAGTTTTCACTTTAGCAAATGTGTCTGCTGATATAACATTACACTTTGAACCGGTGTCTGCTTTAAGCTCTGTAGATTTACCATTGATCTAGACACTACAGAACACTTCACTTTTTGCCAGTAAGTTCACTGCATCAACTCTTTCACCAGTTACTGATACACCATCCACAGAGAAAGCTGACTGCTGCTTCTCTACTTGATCAACCTGCTTTTTTGTATGCCCTTTCTTTACAACTGCACAAGGTTTACTTGATTTGCAAACTTTTTGGAAATGGTTCCATTTTTTACACTTGTGACATTGCTGACCAAATGCTAAGCATTTCTCTCTTTTAGAATCATGATTTGCACGACAGTTGCGGCAGTTAACAATGAAGCTGGACTTGGGTTTTGCTGATTCATGCTTGTACTGTACTGAGCATGTACCTTTAACTGAACTGATTTTAGAACTTGCTGGAAAACTGTGGGGTTTCCTTGATAAGCCAGCAGGGGTTGTGGCTGCCATATGCTTAGGCCGACTTCTATTTGCCACGTGTTGCATGCTATCTACATTTGCTCTGGAGCCTGCTGAAACCATGCTCTTGTCACTTGCAAGCATACTTGTGTGTTTTTCCTGTCACTTCATGTATTTGGCAAATATCTATAACTTTAGTCAATGTTAAATCACTGTCACGAAGCAAGATCTTTCATACAGCAGCACTTTTAATACCACACATGAGTCTGTCCTTTATTATCTCATCTTTTAAGTCATTAAACTGACATGTTGCTTTTACCTAGTTTCTCAGATCAGTTATGTAAGCTGCAAAAGTTTCCCCTGGTTTCTGATCTCTCATGTAAAATAAATGCCTGTCTAGTGTAATATTCATCTGTGGTTTCACATTTCTCTGAACTTGCACCTCAAACACTTGGGGTCTTCCCATGACTCAGCCTGTACAACATTATGATGGTTTTCACCTTCTCCTTCATATACTGCTGGTGCATACAGAAATGAATGTTCTCTTTCTATGGCCTCTGGCCCAGCTAGGTTTAGCAAAATGAATGTCTTGGTGCATGCATATTTATCTGAATAAGCTGCCTGTACAAAGAAATATTCTACTCTTGCTTACAATTTCTCCAGTTCTCTCCAATATTATGATCAAATTCAAGAGGTAAAGGCATTCAAAATCTATCTTCCACATTAGCACATATCAGTGAAGGGCTTTTCAAGTAAGCATGAACACATACATATATGCATACATATACACATATGCCAGAAATTTATGGCAGCATTTGTAACTTTGCTCAATAGCACAACAAACCTCTGTATAACTGAATTTTGTGAATTAAGTTTCTCTTGGGCACTGTAATACCTTTGAAATTACTGTGTTACATGAAATCACCTCTTGTCAGATTAAGAAATATGTCAAATAACTGCATAAAGCAAGCCTCTTGTTTAACTGGACTTTGTGAAATGAGCTTTTAGGGTACCATAATACTTTTGAACTTACTGTGTTGCAAAAGTTATTGATCATCATTTTAAAAAGCACTTCAAATAACTGAGCGATTTGAATGAACTGGGAAGGAGAAGCTCAGAGACAATAACATTCGAAGTAATGGCACTTTGCGAATAAACTGTACACGACACACTGAAACTTCCACAAAATAGTGGTACCTTTCTAAGCAATTGTTTACAGTGCAAGGAACACTCTGTAATGGTGGCACTTTGCGAACAGACACACCCAGCACAAGAAACTCTTCGAGATGGCTATACTTTGACTGCACTTCACAAAATAGTTGCACTTTGCACACAAATAACTCTTCAAAATACATACGCAGTAATACTCACACACTATAAGCACTTTTATACACTTTGAGATATTTTGAATAACTTTAGTTTTCCCTTGATACAATATGAAGCCATAGTTATACCGAAACACAGCATTTGCGGAAAACATGCAGTCACCTTGCCTTATTTACACTTAATGTGCCTTTTTTGCCCTTATTATATCATTTTGCTTGTTTAATCTCTTTTCATGCCCATTGTACTTTTCTTCTCCTCGTTTTACTCTAAACATGCCTGTTTTGCCTCAAACATACTTATCTTGCTTTTGAACATGCTCGTTGTACCTTAAAACATGCTCATTTTACTTTTCTGTTAATCCTTTCATCAAACACCTTTACTTTCAACATTTCCCTTAATTAAGAAGCCTTTTATGCCTCCTGCTTGTTTAATAATGCATTTTCCGCCCTCCCTTGTAATGCCATGTTTTGTCCATTTTATGAAATAAGTAGTTTGTGCGTATTCTCAATACCTTTGCTTTTTTTCTGGCTCTTTTTCGTGCTTGTTACTCTTAGTTTACCTTCACTGTCATCTCTGCACCTCATGGCTCTGAATATTATTCTCTGAAATCCCATTTCTGACACCATCTTGCTCTCCTACTTTGGACACAATAGAAGAGTCTTCATGGGTTCTGTTTAAGCATCTTTATTTTATGCACACACATCACGATAGAAGTTACCTGGCTTTAACGTAAGTAAGTTATATACAAACTAACTGCTGTGATCATACATGCTTACTCTCTGGCTGTACTCTCAAAATGGCACTAGGAATGGCATGTGCTTGACATTTATACGTACACGCTCAGTCTTTGATGTGCTTCTTAAAGACACAGTATGTCCACTCTGATCTACACCTTGTATGCCCACAGACAATTTTAGGTACTACCTTTACAGAATTAGTTCTTTCATAAATTTGGAAGAATTGCTCATTTCTTGTGAAGGTAAGAAGAAGGGACAATCTATGTCAAAACAGATAATTTGAAATTGTTATCTAAGGCTATTAGCTTTTGCTATACTCACCAGAACAAAATCAGTCAAGGAAGGATCAAGGCTCTGTCTACAAGGGCCTTGGCTTCATCTATGGCTTTATGGAAAGGGTTGAATTCTGGATGTATTCAAGGAGCAGAAACTTGGTCCTCTGTACATACTTCTACAAAACAGTATAAGCTTGATTCCTTCTCAATCTAGATCAGGCTTTACCCTTCTCCTTCTGCCTCAGACATGTAGTAAACTAAGGTAGTCAACCCATAGAGCTATGGCTATTCCAACAGTAGATGTTTGGAAGATCACTGCTGCAGTAGACACTCACTCCTTCCATCCCCATTGCTTTTTTGGTGTGAATGCATATTTTTTGTTGTTCCTAATATAGTCTTTTGAGGGTTCAGCCTCCCTTTCTGTTTTGCTCTGTAAACTCTGAAGTTATTTTTAGTCAGCTCAACTTTAGGTGACTGAAGGTCTGAGCACATGGAAAGTGCCCTTAAGCTTTGGAAGCTGTCCGGCTCTTATATCCTAAGGAGAATATAAACCACATAGCTAAGACTTCTGTAGCAGTGATCATTCAAACACTTACTGTCGTGGTATGTTTATTTGCACAACTGTACTTTTTACCTGGGAAAAGCCTACCTGAAGTTTTTCTCTGCAAAGTATGGAATCGTTGCTGGCACTTAGTGGTGTTTTCATCTGCATTTTGGAGATGGCATTACTGTTAGGATTGGTGACTTCTGACTTACATAACTGGTAAAAGAATAAGACCTGTTATAGATCATGTGGAGACATGAGGAATGCATGGAGATCTTTCCCCCTAAAATATATGTTGACCAAATTCATTTTTTCCCTTTTTTGGTGACTTTTTGCGAAACGAACATTAACCTGTTGTATTACTGTAATAGCATGGAAACATTTTGTGGTCTATCATACAGTTAAGTGCAACCTTACTGTAATCATTCTGTCAGCATTGGACTTGGAGCATGTAATGACACTGATGTTTTGCATTTAGTTAAGATCTTGTATGTTACCATGAATTTTATTATGATTCACTGTTAACTTTTCTGGCTGCCTTGCTACTTTACCCCCTCACCCGCTTTGCTGCCCCCCAAATACTTATTTCCTACTAACTTTCCTTGTGTGATGAATGACCCCTTCTGAATAAAGATAAGTTTTACTGTTATAATTAGCTTTCCTTGTATGATCAATGGCCTCTTCTGAATAAAGATAATTGGTTTATAAGAACATTATTTTAAAATGGTTATCTTTCAGGACGCATTGATAAATAAATAAACATAACTAAGAGTGCAGTGAAATTAAGGTAAAGGCTTGGACTAAATCCTCGCTACATCTTTGCTATCCCAGTCCATGCTGGAGTCAGAGTTACAGAAGGCAAACATTCCTTGAATCTATCCCATAGTAGTTTCTTTCCCATATGAGTTCAAACAGAAAATTAAATGATGCTGGCAGCAGTACCTCAGGTCATTAGAAAAGAGCTTTGTAATTAGGTAAGCAAGCAATCAGTTCATCACTGCAGAGTAAAATAATTTTAATGGAGTCTTTAATCTGAAAGATTATTATCACACAGAGCTGTCAAAATCTAGATGTGTCAAAGTGAATCTAATAGACGCCATGCCTAAATATTGTTTTTCCAAATCCAGTATTGCCAAGTTCAGATCTGAACTTAAAACTGAAACCACAGGCAGTTTCCTGTTTTTTTTTTTTCATGTGCTATTAATCTGACCTAATAGCCCTGCCTGTTGAATAGGTGTCATGCAAATGTACTTAGCTGCATCGCTTAACAGATGAGAATCCATTTTTTTTCAACTAAGCATCTGTTTACCATTTACTCCAGTGTTTGCAGATGTTTTATTAAGGTAATGAGATTTACATAATCATGTTTCTGCCCTATGTCATAACTTTGAAATATATTAAATGTTTTCATATTTTTTTCGGATGGGAAGAGCAGCCCAATTTTAGGATATTACATTTGAAAGTAGAGTATTGACATCACTAGATGGATTTTCTGTGCAAATTCTCATTACTGAAGAGGGCTGCTGTCAGGTGGCTCTATTGTTCTACAGAGAATGCATTTTTCTGCTTCATTGTTGGGTTATGACATTAAACATATGACATTTGCATTGACTTATAATCTTTTTTTCTGTGTCCTGACCTGCAACAAACTGAATTACATGCCCTATACCAGCAGTCATAGGCTAAGCAGTCCATCTAGTCTGTACTGTGTGTCCTATTTTAATGATTGTTCTCTGTATTTAAAACAGCATTTTCCTTCACTTCTTTAATGCATCCCAGTGTTGCCAAAATTAATTTCCCATGCTCCCTGAACTTGATCATTTCACTGAAAAAGAAACAATTATGGTCATATCTGTCAACCTCTTACAGGCACATGAAATCTGGACAAATCCAAAAATAATGGTGAACAAAGTTAAAAAATAGGGGCATATTTTACATGCTGCTGTTATAAAATTGCTAGAATAAAAGGTTTTGGGTTACCATTCATTTTCTGAAAGATATGAAGACTGAAACTCAAATGTCTGTCATTATTTAATGAATTAAATTCTCGCTGATTATGGGAAAAGCCAAAAATGTTATTAATAACAGTCCAACAATATGAGGCAAAAATCTAGAAATTCTGCAAAAATCTGGCTATTTGAGAGGTATGATCATGTTGAAAGGTACGATCATTGTAGCTGTATATTCTGTAAAGCCGTTACACTTGCCCCAGAGTTCAAAGTCTCCTAAATAAAATGTTTTCATTGTTAATGACATTGCTTCTTTACTCTCTTTGTAAGGGCTAATTTACTCAGATATTTTGGTGATTATGATATCAGACTGTGGACATGTTTAGTTACAGAGCTGTGAGACTAGTTTGTATAAACTATTTTCCCTTGTGTGCAATGTGTATGTAACCTCGTTTAGTACTGACAGTCTCATTAGGATTAACAGTTTGTATGGGTTAAACTGACATTCAGAAAAAGTACCTTATTGATTATGAGTTTGCTTTCATAATGTTTCTTTAGTTATTAAAAACAAACATATCATCTCATCAATATGGCAAACACATAATAAACTATGAGAATCACTGTTTGCTGTGCTATGGACATCGGAGGCAAGATGCTTCATCTAGCTTCTCCCTAACTATCTTGTGTTACATCAAAAAACAGAAGACAAACTGTACAAAGCTGTCTGTTTCCTAGGCAAGTATCAGAATAAAATTTTCTGCTTCCTTTAATGCCAAAGAATGTGCGTCATGACACAATAAATGTAATATTACATAAAAATGTACAAAACTAAATTCTTACATCTGAAACCCATTTTTTACAGCAGGCGCTAATCCTAGTGTACAGGAAAAAGGGCTGAAATTAAATACAAAACAGTGTAGTATAGACCTAGATTAGTAATACGCTAACTTCCCCTGTGGGCCATTTCAAGCCTAGCCAATTATCCCATGTGAGAATCAAACTCTACACCTTGTGTCTGTAAGGTAAGCACCTTAACCATTATGCCATCATCCCTCCCATTATTTTCCCATTTGGTAAGCAAATCTCTTCCTCAACATAGAGTGTAGCCAATATTCTACTCCAAAATATAGGTTAATAATAAGTACTAGGCTAATCCTAGCCAATTTACCTTTTTGTGCTTGAATTAACCTATTTCATTTGTTAGAGACAATCAACCAACCCATGATCGAATATTATATATCACTCCTAATGAGAATAGCTGGGATCATATAGATAATTTGAGGGGACCCATGAATGAAATAAAGCATTTAGGATCTACCTCTCTCCATTAATTGTACAGGGGGCAATCTTGGGGTATATTTTCTGTTTTTCCATCCATAAATCCAACTTGTGCTTGAATATTGACAGGAATGAATTTTGTTTTATGTGTAAGGGAAGTCTGTTCCAGAGCAGCGGTTTCCTCTGTGAGATACACCTGTCCCTCCTAACCACTCTGTTGATGTAGCAGAATAGGCTTAGATCCCAAGACTGAGTATTTCTGATGCCATTTGACTTGCTGATGTGAAGTAAATCCATCAGTATTGACATGGGGATGCCTTTATAAATAAATAAATTAAAATAATAAATAATAAAATAATAATTGATAATGTAGACAGGGATCTTAGAACCTGGGTTGATAACTTCCATTCCTATAGTATAGTCAGTGGTACTGCATGTAACACAGCTGTGGAGTTACAAAATAGACCACAAGAGCTGACGCAAACTCATGAAACACTGCTAGTACTTACAACCCCGCACTACACCCCATACTGGCTTTGTATGGACAGATTTGTGAATTAGACATAACAAACTGTCTAAACAATGTTAAAGAGGTGAATGCTGGATTCGGCAACAACACTAGAAAAGAAAAAAGAAGCATTGTCTTTACTAAAACAAGCCCTTGTCAGGATTATGCAACCTGACAAAGAGGGTGGGTTAGTAATATTGAACTATGAAGAGTATGAAGGTAGAATGTCCAGGATTTTACAAAGTGATGTTTATGTTGAAGTTTCCATAAATGAATTGAATGCAGCATATAGGATGATTTGAACAATTTTTGAATGATTTGTTATTGAGGGGAAAATAGACATGGATCAATTCAACTACCTGAACATGCCAGCACCTAGAATCCCTGTACTTTTCATGAGCCTGAAAATATACAAAAGTATCACTGACCCACCCATGAGACCCCTAGTAGATGCCAGGAATAGTATTACATACCCCTGTGCTAAATTTGTAGACTACATACTTAAGAAATATGTTAAGAAAGAGGGGCAAATATGTAAAGATTCATGGAGTTTTTTATCTAACATCAATAAACTGGAATTCAACAAAGACTTGACCTTCCTGACAGTTGATGTGAAGAACTTGTATTCACCAGCCCACCACCAAGAGGGTATAGAATGGGTCAGTTACATGTTACGCAAGGGAGGGGCACCAGCAGAGGAAATCACACTTGTTGAAGTCATCTTAGACATTATTCTATCATACAATTTCATCATGTTCAGTAACAAGTTCTATCTCCAGAAAATAGGGGTAGCAATGGGCTCACCTTGCATGGCCAGTGTAGCAAATCTAATGATGGCCTACTGGGAGGAGGAGTATGTGAAGAAATCAGGGCAGACCCCTACATCAGATCCACTATTACACCTGTTATTTGGATGATATTTTTATGTTAATAGAGGGAGACCATATCCAAGCAGAAAAACTGGTTTCATACTTCAACAGAGCCACACACTTTTTATCTTTCACATTTACTTTTGGAAAATATAACATTGCATATCTGGATGTTAACCTTAGCAAAGACTACACTAATAGTTGCTATTCAGCAACTATATACAGAAAATAAATGTACTCAAACACATTTTTACACTACAGTAGCTGCCACCCCCTTCACCAAAAAAGATAGGTAGTGAAGGGGCAATTAGTGAGGGCAGCAAGGATGGTCACAAAAGATGAAGACTTTTCCATTGAATGCAGTAAACTACAGGGTATGTTTTCTTGAAGGGGTTACCCAAACCACTTACTGAATCAAATAATGACGCAAGTGCAGTCAAAAAGATCAAGAGGCTTTTATAAACCAATACTGGATAAGAAAACCATTTCAGAAAACTTAACATTAGATTTGCACACAAAAACAGGCACTAACAATCTTGGACAGGGTAGTTTGATTACACCCTTCAGCTCAGATGCATATGAGATCATGAGGATCATCACTAGGAACTGGGACATTTTACAGAATGACCCAACTACCAGGTCAAGAATAGAGGGTCCACTTAGATTAGTTTTCAAACGGGGCCCCAACCTAAAAAAATATCTTGGAAGCTAACCATGGTACTTACCAGTATGCTGTTAGGTATAGCATGTCCAGATGTAACATTTACTATTATAGCCCACAAATGTCTACAGGGTCAACCTTTACCATTAGAGATAAAGAGTATCCAATAAAAGACAAGTTTAACTGTAAGACTAAAGCTATGATCTATGTAGCTCTATGCCAACAATGTCCAGCATTCTACATAGGGAAGATGGACAGGAGGTTCAGGGTAAGAGTATACGAACACCTGTGCCATATAAAGAAAGGGAGTCAAGAGAATGCCGTAAGTAGACATAAGCAGGAATACACAGACCACACATTTAAATCGAAGGCAATAGACAGTGTGAAGTCTGATGGAAGAGGGGGCCCAGAATCTTTACATTTAGAAAGGTTAGAGTTATTGTGGCAACTCAGGACCACGGCTTGTGCTTACCCTGGGCTAAATGAGGTTTACTCTATTTCTTGTATTTTAAAGCTAAGAAACCTCTAGAGATATTAGTCACATGATGAATTGTAGAAGAAACTAGCTATGTCAAGTATATAACAGTTGCCTCAGTACAAGCTAATACGTACGAACTCTTAACAGCAGTCATTTAGTAACTCATAATTCAAATGGTAGGTGCCATGCCATAGTGTATAGACAGGAATGTTGCTTGCACTTCCATGTATCCATATATAATTGTTACCCCAATATTTATATATATTTGATATTCTAATGTTTAACTGTAGGATGCCATGCCATGCTGCATAAGACAGGAAAATGTTGTGAACATTTTTATTATTATTATTTTTATGCATTAGTACATATTACTACTTCTTTATACTTCAGCATTCTGTTATATGCATTTTAAGCACATTTACATTTTTAAATATTTTTAAAATATTTTCAAAATTTTTAATAACATTTTTAAAAGGTTCTCAAATATTTAAACAACTGTATGTTTACATATTACAAGTATGATTTACTATGTCACAATACTGGAGAAGAAAGTGTGTATACTTACTTGCCTTTTAATAAGTCAAGAGGGTGTTTTGAAGGAAACTCTTAAAGGAAGTAATTACTTATTGAGTTGACCCTCATAGCATCATCAGTGTGTTGGGAATAGCCCTCACCCATTGGCTGACTAACAACAAGCTTGCACCACGGACTGTATTTAAATGCACTGGTTTTAGTGAATGCCTTTACCTAAAGAAGTCTCACCACCAGGTGGGATGAAAAGAGCTTTGTGTTCACAGCTGCTTTATCTTCTACTTCAATATATATTCTGTATTTTTTATTATTTTTGCTTGTGCTTTATAAAAGAAAAGGAACTACAGTACTTGGAGTGGACTTACCTTCTTCATGAAAGAGAAGTAGTTAGAAACTACTTCTGTTAAGCCCAAATAATATCTAAATGCATATCATCCAGGTCAGAAGAAGTTGCCATCCCTCTTTACACAGCCCAAATTAAAGTGATTATTGAATATAACACCCCCCTTGGGATGTACCTTTCTTGATATATTAAGGAAGTGGAAAGGCTCTAGAGGTTAGTAACCAAGAAGATTGTTGGCTTAAAGTCATTGAGCCACCTGGGAAGGCTTAAAGCATTATTCTTTTACTTGGTTTCTTCCAGGCTCTTGCAGAATGATTTATACCTTGCATTCCACACCAAAGTGATCACATCCTCCTTATCGCCAGTATCTTCACAAGTCTAATAATTCTGATAATGCTAGAACTAGGGACTTAAATCTCTACTAGCACATACAT
The DNA here is from genome assembly GCF_019279795.1 of Protopterus annectens. Lineage (NCBI taxonomy): Eukaryota > Metazoa > Chordata > Ceratodontiformes > Protopteridae > Protopterus > Protopterus annectens. The sequence continues at coordinate 1,354,254,630 of NC_056729.1, read as the reverse complement.
AAAATGTATTGGAGAGGTAAATGCATTAGCTGTCTAACCCACCTCTGGAACAAACCTCCTTTTCAAGCTAAACAGAATGACAACCTCATATTCCCCAAATTAAACTGGGATAATTTGCTGTGTATCCATAAAATTACTCTGGGACTGAGATGCTTTGCATTTATTGAGAAGGGAGTTACAGCATGAGGGTTGGAATTGACAAGCCAGAAATGGTCTTATGATTTAATCACCTAGTATGTCCTATAATCCCATGATTCTTTAATATTGTCTTGCTGGCCATAGCTAAAACCAGGATAATCCACACTCAGTTGTGGACTTCTGTTAAATCTCAGGGGACTACAATTCTGCACTCTCTGCAAAGTAAAAAAGGATGGTAATGGTAAAGTTACTTAATTATATTTTCAAGGAAATGTGGAATGACAGAGAAAATAGAAACATATCTAATGTAACCAAAGAGGATCTGATAATTTCTCAGTTCTGTCTTTTTGCATTCTGCAGGTCATCACTGCTCAAGTTGGCATTTTTTCTTTATTTCTTATCTGAGTAAGCCCAATGGACACAAGTGGGCCTTTTCAAGGGTGACCCAGGAGCACTGTCTGGTTTAATTTCTTCCTCAGTCTTACAATGTGGATAAATGTAGGTAGAAAAAGCCAGACCTTGTATCCTTTATTATAGGAAGCACCCCTTTAACTGCCTAGATCCTTAAAGCTACGTGCTGACAGGTGAGTGTGGCTAGCAGCTCACAGCCTTAAACCTCTCTGCTAACTGACAAGTGGGTGTGGCTTGGAGCTCAACCAATGAAGTACTTTCTGGCAGAAAGTCAGTTAGTGTTAAAGGCAGTTAGAGAATGGGCAAACTGTACATCAGCACCCTGACTGGAGAACAAATGTTCTCCAGCAAGGTATTAATGTACAAGTAATGCCTGCTGAAAAATGAGTCCACCACTTCATGGCAGCATATCAAGCTGGATTGCAAAAAATCTAATGGCTGCCATTACTTTGCCCTCACTAAGCAGTGCTTTTGATGTTTAGTGTGCATAAAAAAAATAAACAGAAAAAAGGGTATGTGTGTTTATGCATGTGTATGAGTGTGTTTCTGTTTCTGTCTGCATGTGTGTGTGTGTGTGTGTGTGTGGGTGTGTGTGTGTGTGTGTGTGTGTGTGTGTGTGTGTGTGTGTGAGAGAGAGAGAGTGGTCTTGTGTGCATAGATCTCAATTGTCCAAATTTTCACATAATGTCCAGATTTTTGCCTCATATTTTTTGTCTTTTCCTCATAAAATTTATGGTTTTCTGAAGGTTTGTAACAAATCAGTGAGGAGTGAATTCACTAAATAATGACAGGCATTTGAGTTTCTGGCTTTATATCTTTCAGAATAAAATGCATTGTAAAACAAGACCTTTTATTCTAGCAACTTTCTAAGCTTATAAGAGCAATATTTAAAATTTTCTGTTGACACTCTGGCTGTTCAATGGTTCAAGTCCTACCTCAGCAATAGGCAACAGGCAGTTCTCTGGGAGAATAATCTATCATCCCACCTGCCAGTCACCCTTGGAGTCCCCCAGGGCTCCATTCTAGGACCTCTTCTTTTCTCACTTTTCATTAATGACCTTTATGTAGCAATTCCTCAAGCCACCTGCATACAATATGCAAACAATTCTATGATCATATGTTCAGCTAACTCCCCATCAGAACTACAATCTCTGACTCAGAAGGTATTCAACACAGTTGAGGCATGGTTCTTGAAACATTGCCTCCTTTTGAATGCCAAAAAAAAACTAAGCTACTCTTTACTCCTACCAGTAAGTCCACCCCTATAGATTTCTCTGTCAAATCCAATAATGGCACCCTTATATCTCCCGACTCTACTACCAAACTGTTAGGAATTATAATTGACAATAACTTTAATTTTGATAACCATATAAACAACATTATTAAAACAGTAAACAGAAAAATGGGCTCATTATATAAAATCAAATCCTTCTTAACTCCAGCAGCTAGAACTACAATTGCCCACTCTCATTTAATCTCAACTCTTCTTTACGCTTTACCCATATATACTAATCTAAAAAAAAAAAATAACCTTCTCAAACTAGCTAACTCCTACAATAGCATCGCCAGATTTGCCACAGGTAATCCCTTTAGAACTCACCACTGTCAAAATCTACAGCAGCTAGGTTGGCTGGAACTACAAAACAATCTGATATTTTCCCAACTCACTATTGCCCACAAGATATTTTACCAACCAAACAACACTCCTATACTTGCTAATATCATTATCCCCTACAAAAATCTTAATTCCCTACACTCCTCTAGAAAACTTCTAGCTAACATAAGCAAGACCAACAACCTGGCAGGTGATTCCCTGTTCTGCAACACTACTGGAAAAAATGGAACTTACTACCTAGTGAACTAACTTTACTTCCTTCTCTTCCACTATTTAAACATAAGATCAAAAGACACCTCAAAACACACTGGTTATGCCCCTACAGCAACCCTGACTAACTTCTGATTCACTTCTTTTTTTCTCCATTTTTTCCCACGTTTTACTAAAATTGCACTGCTTATCTCCCTAAAGCAGTAACTATAACTACTAAAATTATATTAACTCTCTGTGAAAATACTATCCTTTCTGTATTATAAACTGCCTCATGTATGATACTGTAAAAAAGACTTGTCTTAACCAGTATGTACATTTTTTGTTTAGTTTAATCTCTGCATTTTAATATTATTTCTTTGTATTTTTGTAAATTCTTTCTATTACTTTGTGATAGTATTGTTGTTTAAATTCTTTATGCTACTATTGGAGCTTTTCTCCCCGGGCCTCTACTGAAAATGGAAATATATCCAGTTAGACTAGCCCGGTAAACAAATGTAAAATAAATAAATAAATAAATTGACAATCTAAAAAAGCTAACTCAGGAATTTCTTACTTCTATTGAAACATGGCTGTCAAACTCTCAACTATTCCTAAACCCTAAAAAATGCAAAGTGATGCCATTCACCCCCCCAAAACAACTCTGTGACTTGAAAACTTGGTTTCATGTAACCTCTCTGCACAGCATCAAAACTGAACTGGTATCCTATCAAAGTTTCTAAGTGTAGCAGTTGATGAAAATCCTAAGTTCAAACACCACATGAAAAAGTACTAAAAGACACCCATCAAAAGAGTGGCTCTTTTTACAGAATCTCACCTTACCTAACCAATGCAGAAAGGTAACACATTGTTACAACTTTCCTGCTCCAACTCTTCTCTACTTTTTTCAGGTCTTAATAAATAAATTGACTTGCTAGATGATCCACCGTCTTGAGCAATGCTGTAGTATAATTGCAAAATTCACCACCGGGATGCCATACACACCTGCTACTTCTTACCGATAAAGAACTTTCCTGGCTAGAATTACACCACTCCCTACCATTTTCACAACCATGGATCAACCACAAACTAATTTATAAACTAGAGCAATGCCCATAAATTGCCATTATCCTCCATCTCTACTGCCCAGAAATATCTCATCATTCTAGTGCTAATGTACGTTTTCAGATCTCCAAATTAAACTGTCATATTAGTGGCTCATTGTATTCCTCCTGTATTTCTAGACTATGGAACTCTATACCCCTGGCTATTAGGCAAACCAGCATCTACAAACATTTTGAACTTCAGGTCAAACAGTACCTCATGAACACGTGGCTTTGCCCTCACCCTTCAGCAGGTTATGTTTTCCACAACAGGATCCAGACAACAACCAAGATGAGCATACCCTAAACTCCTGTGTCTCTCCTCAAACTAATTGGTTTCCAAGATGTCTGAATTATTTTCACTATATACACAGTGTAGGTTTCTCAAGCTTCTGCATCACTTATATTTACTGTTATGTTTTGACAGTAACTATTTTTATTTTTATTGCCAAGGCTTGTTTTTTAGTGAGTACTTGTGTGTGAGTGTGTGTGGCAGACTGGCTGTGGATAGAGATGCCGCTGCCTACAAATCCTATTCTTTATTACTGTGATATGAAGATCAGCAATGATCTACATGTCATAGTACTAACTGCTATTCAGAGACATGCAAATTAGCCAGTACTGAGGTCTGTCTTCATCATTGCTAGCATGTCTCTAAATCACAAAATACTGTATTGTGGGAACAGGATCCTTTTTCTGTGTGCTCTACACCTCATGCTAGGTCCTTTTTCTGAATTCTTGGGATAGTGTTTACAGCTAACTACACCACAGGTATTTCACAAATGAGACTACACTATTTTAGAATTTTATATTAGTGAGTTTTAATGTTCATGCACTATACAGACACACTCTCCCACTCACATACAACCATCTATCTATCTATCTATCTATCTATCTATCTATCTATCTATCTATCTATCTATCTATCTATCTAAATTGCCCCTCACTCCTTTACATAGAGGGCTGCAGTAAGAGCCTTTGTTACTGAGTGGACTAATTAATTATTGATGAGGCCTCTTTTCAGGAACCTTTTGATTTATCATTGTTTGATGTTCATTTTGTGGTTTTAGGCCTGATTTGAGTCTTTGTCAAGATGAAACATTCACCTTCTATGTCCCACACAGAATGTTCAAACCTATTCCTGTTTCTTTCAGTGTTATCAAGGCAAGTCGTTTAGAGACATGCTTTGTTAATACACATACAGTGCAATTTTTACTGGATGGGCTCTTAGGGTTTTTATTTTATTTTACATTTGTTTACTGGGGATGGTACACTGATCACAACTAGCCACTTGTTACCAAACATGGAGGATAATTACAAAATATTGACCATGCATTCAAATTAATCTCATTTTGTATAGTTATCTTTAAGAACATGACAGCCTCTGGACTTGTAGTGCTCAGCTATCTGCAACAAAAATAGCTCACTTCAGGAAATCAAGACATGTTTACTGTTAATTTTATTTAATTAGCAACAGACAGAAAGTGTGCTTAAATTCAATCTCTGTTAAGGTCATGAAAGCTGATACAGTAATTAAGTGATAGGTAGATTTCCCAGTTTGATTTTAAGGACCATGTAGCAGAAACAACCTTCTAAGTTAACAGTAAATTGTAAACTTGCAAATGTTATTTTTATTTATATAAACATAAAAGCTTATGAAATGGAGTATCTTCTAAAGAACAGGTAGGAGACACATTTTGCCTGATACCGAAGGCAGTGGTGGAGTGAGTTTTCACACAAAAAAAATGAGAATATTCCACATTGCTAAGTATTAAATGATTGATGCTTCAGGTTAATTGCAGCATAAAAATAGCAGATAATATGGTGCATAATCTAGTTATTTTATTTTGTTGCCTACAGTAAGCACTTCCTAATCACCCCAGACAAATTAAATATAAGGTCCTGTGTGTCAGACAGCATGTCATTTCTAAGATGCCTGTCCTAGTTTTGTGTACTAAAATGTTATATTTCTTCTGATGACAGCAGGTGGAATTTCTGCTTTCAGAGATCATTTGCTACTATTCCGCTCTCCAGCCAAGTGCATCTTAAGTCATGAATTATCCATACTGCCCCAGCAGGTTATCTCACTTCCTGGCTTGCTTTGACTACTTATATAATTAAGTTTGCAGCAAATTTGTGGACTGCTGCTGTAGACCTTTTCCTTTTAAGGCAATCATGTCACTGGACCCTCAAGTTTCTTCGGAGAATGTTCTACTTCATTTGACATCCCTGACAGGCAGATACATTGAGAATGATAAGACTGCGCTTAACTCACAGCAGTCATAATTCTTTTTTTTTTTTTTTTTCCATTTCCATTTTGCTAAGTGTTTATTTTGAAGAACATTTGCTTGGTCACATGAGTCTGGAAGATATAAGATGGAATATGGAAGTTGTGTTTGTTCTGTTACTATTCCACTTACTCTACAAGATTCTATATGCAGATGTGTGTATATGTGTGTGTGTGTGTGTATGTGTGCGTGTGCACATGCTTGCCTGCAAGCGTGCTTGTGTGTGTATGTATGTATAATATGTATATATATATATATATATATATATATATATATATATATATATATATATATACACACATAGATATAGATAGATATATAGATATTTATATACATATACTAAGCAAAACAGATTAATCTATGTGTATGGCCCTACAGAACAAATCCTATGAGAAAAATCCAGAGTTTTGAAATTTCTCTTCCATCTGGAAATAACTGCATTACATCTCTGGTGCCATGTACATGTGCCAACGGAAAGAAATCTGTTGGCCAGTCTGTTATACCTGCCCTTTCCCTGACTGTAGTGTGGTCTCAGAGTTAGAATATTTAGTTAGAGGGTGTGTTGAGGGCACAGCCCCCCATATTGGGGGGTGTGGGGGCAAAGCCTCCCAATTAAATATGTATGTTTTTGTGTCGTTGGTGTTTGGCCAACCGATTTCTTTCCGTTGGAAAGAAATCAGTGATTTGGCCATTTGGGAAAGTTAGAGTTTGACATTTTCATGTCGAACAACTGAGAGTCGACATTTTAAGATGTCGATCTCATGATATAGACCTGCTCTTAACAATATAGTAAAAGAATATATGACTGAAAATAACTGTATATGTTTTTCAAACAAGCTAAAGTTATTAATGTTTGTAGACACCAAATTATAAGTAATTGATCATTGAAATATTAAACATTTAAATAAAAAGTAGACCATATGGACTCTGAGGTTTAATACCCCACATTTGAATAGCATTTCTAATCAAATCTTCCCTCTAAAGTCTCCTCTCAAATCACACCTCTGCTCTAGCTATTTGAAATTATACTTTATACAGAAAGTTACTTATTAAATTAATATTAACCAATGAGTAATAAAAATTAATATACAAAGTTAATCTGCAATTCACTTATATTATAGTACAACTATAAATTTATATTAAAATATGTGCTTATAATCTTGTATATTAGTAGCTGAAATGGCATATGTTTTCATGCAGATGTGTCTGCATGAAATAATATGAGTTCAAAAAAGAATAAAGCTAGTGTGTCTTTACCAAGTAATTAATGTGTGCAACATGAATCTCATTCAACATTCAAGAACCATGTTGCTAACAACCTTTATCATTATAATGTAAGTTAAATTAACCCATAAAATAAAACATAAGTTGTCTTAAATAAGCCTAAAAACTAGAATCTTGTAACCTAGTAGTATAATTTCCATTGATACGGTACATTTTAAAAATGTTAGTTGCGCGTATATTTTGAAACATAGTACAAATTAACTACTTACATAGCTTTTTTGCCTGAAATAGCAAAATATCTAAAGTGCCATTTTATTTATTAAGTAATGACCTAAAGCAGTTATGAAAAAAATACTTAAATAATAAAAGTGGTTCATTTCAGACATTAATCATAATCTTGAAACTAAGACTCTTGGAACATATCAGAAATATTGACAATTGTAAAGAAGAAAGCCCTGTAGCATTACATTTCTCCCAGTTTCATGAGGGAAGAAGTGATTTTCTTAAAGCAACTATATTAGAACAAATTTGTATACCTGCTAATTGTTTTATGGATGTTAAATCCATTTTAATGCAAAAAGAAGCATTGTATATTTTAAAGTTTAAAACAATGTCTCCATGTGGTTTAAATGAAGAATTTAATTGGAAAGCTATAATTAGCTAATTGATTGATGTTAAATGGATAATTAACACTTGTATCTTGTATATATAAGCTGTGCTTTTTTTGTATGAAATATACTCCTTGAAGGCTTTTGGCCGAGACGTCAGAGAGAGAGAAGCTGTTTCTTGTTTTAATAAATTCATCAAGTGGATTTTGTGGTGTTGCTCTTCTATTTCGTGCTGCTGATTCTAGTTGCTATTAATCATAATCTTGTTTTAATATTTATCTGAGAGGGGCAGAAACTCAGAAAAACACTTTATTATAATTATGGTTAAGAGCTTTCATCTATTGTAGACATCATCAGGACCATAAATTATTAAACACATAAAAACTCTATTGGCAACACATCCCCATTCATAGAACCAGTCAGATAAAATGTTGCAGAAAGCCTTTCAAAATAGTTAGAAAAAGCAACACAGTAATAGCTTGTAACAACACATACTGACATCATAAGCATGTTAAAACACTTGGTAAACAGTATTACAACTTAGAAGCTCTAAGCTTAAGTTCACTAGAAACAGAGATGGCTTTGTTTAAACCAGGAAAATTGGAAGCATCAAGGCAAAGCTGCCAGATCATTTCCCTGTGCAATAGCAGATTTTGCCACTTCTAACCATATAAAGTGGCATATCTGCCACCCCAATAATCAGAAGGGATTTACAGAAATCCAGTTTTGACAATGGAGTGGGCAATATCGATAACACAGTCAGTCATCCCATTTAGTACTCTGGTCATTTTGACAACATGGTGTTAACACTATTCTTTGGATGCTTGCGATAGTAAACAAAAGAAAAAGAAGGTAGGGAAAGTAAGGAAGTAAATTTGTGCCTGTTGAAAGTCATTAGAATACAGTTATCATCATTGAAATAGTGAGTGAAATAGGAAGCCGCGGTGGTACAGCGGTAGCGTTGTTACCTCACAGCAAGAGGTTCTCCTGTTTGATTCATGGCTGGAGTGCCTTCTGTGTAGGGTCTGCATGTCCTCCCCATGGTCGAGTGGCCTCCAAAAGACATGCGTGAATGGGCGTGTCTTCGCTGAAGGTTGGGCATCAGGCTGGAAACTCGGCACCATAAAAAATCTACTGCCAATCATTAGCGGACTGGAGTTCCGCTGTGGTGACCCCTAACCGGGAAAAGCTGAAAAGACAAACATTGAAATAGTGAGATAAAATGTGTTAATAAGGGAAATGTATCCTATCGACCCTGAGACTGCAGCACTTTGGGGTATTCCTGTATTACTCCAAGGTACAGTGATCTTACACATTGTATACATAAGTAGTAGGAGGTGTGTGTTTTGCAGCTGTCCATTTCAGCAGGTCTGGGAGGATTGGTACCCTTTACAAAAACATGCTAATAGCATTACAGTTAGTTTTGAGATTTCCTATATTTATTGCCAATCATAATTTATTTTTTGTAGCTGTGGGGCTCAAGGTTGCTGGTCTCACCTCTCCAAAAGAGAGAAAATAAAACTTTCTTGAGTTAAGTAATGGGTAAAGTTAGTCTGTACAATAATGTAGTTTAAAATATTTTTTGTTATCACCTTACTGGGCAGATGGCTTCCTATCTCATTTTTCCCCTTAGTAGTGAGAGTTCAAAGCAATGGAATGGGCTGATGTGCCCCTCAGGAATGGCTCCCTTTTTACTCTGGCCTTACCACTCCCAGTAATGGCTTGGACCATGCATCGCAGCCTCTTAGGTTCATAGGTTCATAGGTAGGTACTAGGCTATTGGCCCAAGGGCCTATGTAAACCAAGTCAACAAGGCTCCCTGGCTTTCACTACCCAAGAAGGTTATTTTCCTGTACCCCTGTCAAGCAGAGCCACAGAAGTGATCCCTGGGGTGAATTTCCTATTTCCCATCCACTCATCAAGATTTTTCTTGAAGAGTGCTAATGAGGAACTCTGCTTGACATAGATAGGTAGCTTGTTCCAGAGTATGGGAAGTCTCTGGGACAGGAATATATCCCTCCAGCATGCTCTGTTTATTGTGGTGACAAGGTTTAGGTCGCTAGAGCGTGTAGCTCAAAAAATAAACAGCCCTTGCAGGTCTTGAACCCAGGACCCTGCATACCATAGTTAAAGCAATTTACTAGTAAGCCACCTCAGCTTACCAAGAAATCTGGTCAATGCCTACAATAAAGGGGTGGAGGGGGAGGGAAACAAATATAGGGACAGATTTTAAATATTACTTTAATAAACTTACAATGTTGTTAGAATAACATGATTTGTGTTAGTGTGCATTTTCTATAGTTTAGAAAATCTGAAACTTTATGAAGAACAGACCAAAAATATGAGGCAAAATTCTGGACATTCTGCGGAAATCTGGTCATTTGAGAGGTATGGACTATAATGCTACCTAGAAGCTCGAGTAAGGGCTACATCACATAAACAATATATCAAGGCTCTTGTGGTACATGGTCCTGTGACGCAGTTCTTGGACATATCTTTGGTGTACCCCAGCCTGCCAGTAGTAATCAATAGTGCAGATAATCTGGCCACTACCTTTCCCCTAGGATGGGTGAGTCTTAATTGGCCATTCATTCACATGCTTTTTGCCCAGCCTTTCCAGTGTCCAAACAGATAATCAAAATCAAGTTGTCTGAGTGAAGTTGCTGTAATACACTGGATGTTAATAAAAAGTGTTGGGTGTAGAAGATATTATATGTATTTAATCCAAGGAAAGGTTAAAGATGGAACCCTTTGTCAAGGGCAGCAGTATAATTTCTTCAGGCACAAATAATGTTTGGGGGGTTGCGTTAATTTGTAATAGGGACTTAGAAGTTCAGGTGATGAAAGTTATAATAATCAGGTCAGAGTAAGCGATATGTGTAGATATAATTTTTAATGGGTTTCAATTTACAGTCTAGTATATTTTCCCTACTCACTGGTAAGCATAGATGAGCATTACATGAAGACTGCAGATCTTATTAATGCATACCTCTCAACCGTCCACATTTTCACAGAATGTCCAGATATTTGCCTCATGTGTTTGGTCTATTTCTTATGAAATTTATGGTTTTCTGGCAAATTTCTGAGTACTGATGTTACTAAATAATGACATACATTTGCTTTTCAGACTTCATATCCTTCAGAAAATGAATGCTAACTTATGTTATTCTAGCAAATTTCTGAGTTTATAAGAGCAATATTTAAAATCTATCCCTAGTTTTGGGCATTAGACCCTCCCCCCATTATTTTAGGCTTTGTCCAGATTAATTGCACTAAGAAGTTGAGAGGTATGTGTTAATGTAAGCAGTGGCAGTTATGCAGTCTGGTGGATTCAGTTGTAATCTGTATAAAAAACGTTGAAATAAATGGTTGAAGCAGGGTAGGGATGTTCAATTAAGAAAGGCATCATTAGATAAGGTGGTATTGAAGTAGTTAGTATATAAGCCATTTGCAGAGCAAGTATGGTTATAATGCTTTACTAGATAGAGCATGATATGTAGGAGAGGGAATGTGAAGCAGTGATTGATTTTGTCTTTGAGATGTAATATATTTAGCCCTAAAAGTGTGATAAGGCTGAGTTTGGATTTTCTAATCCTGAGGTATGGACAGTATGATTTGGCAAAGGAGAACAAGATAAAATGGTAAAAAAAAAATTAAGATTTTACAGTAAGAACTAATAAAATCAGAAATAATTCAACCAAAGGGTTATCACAGAGAAATTATGTTTTTTTATTCATCATGGTTACACTGGTGTGATGTGTTAAATGGAAAGCAAATTGTTATAACTAACAGAAAGAGATAGGCAGGGAAAAAATGACAGACATGACGGAATATAATAGAGATAGAGAAAAAATATCTTGAAAACTAGGATTAAGATGGTAAGGTGCTAATTAAGGGGAAAATTAGTTGTTTATGGGGAAGAAAAATGCTGAAATTTTACATTTCTCAGCAAACTTATGGCATTACAAGTAGAAAAGAGTTTTGTGGAAGCTTTAAAAGAAATTTTAAAAGAAGAGAAAGAGGAATTAGTAAGAAAAAATAAATATTTAAGGTGCTAGAAATATATAATAGGGTAAATAGATTTTGGTAAGAGTAGACAGTTTTAGGAGAGGAACTGGGACAGTGATGTCTTGATAATTCTATCAGTTAATTTTTATGTGGATGCACCACCATTTTACCGATTAAGAATAAGACTAGGGTAAGAATGTACATAAAGAGGAGTTGCAATACATGCTTGACACAGCTTGTGGAAATGGCTGTAATGGTTAAATAATCAGTAGTAGAATAAAGAAAGGGATACAAGTATAAATAAAAACAAGTTTTTGTATATATATATATATATATATATATATATATATATATATATATATATATATATATATATATATATATATATATATATATATATATATATATATATATATATATATATATATGTATATATAAAATTATGCATATTATATATATATATATATATATATATATATATATGTGTATATATAAAATTATGCATATATATATATATATATATATATATATATATGTGTGTGTGTCTGTGTCTGTGTGTTTGTGCGTGAAAGTGTGAGAGCAGAAAATGCGTTGTCCCTCTTATCTAACCATTTGTTGTAGCTGTATGTCTCTTTCAGCTTTCCCTATTCTATTATTCCAAAGCTTGTTTACATTTTTTAGTGATTTTCTCTGTGACACCTGTACAAAGGTGTCATTATGTTTGCCCTGTATTCATTAAGAAGTACTTCTTCATATTCAGGCTACAGATTGCTTCCTTCTAGTGATAGCATGTGTGTCTATGCCATGTCTACCCTCCTTTGTTCTTTCTCTGATAGCTGTATTCCTTTGTATGCTTCTCTGTGGCTTTGTCCACTCATATTCTGCCTCTCCTTCCCTTGTATTGTTATGAGAATGTAATCCTAGTTTGCTGCATCTCTCCTTATGCATTTTTTAATCCATTTCCCCTTGTTAGTACTGCATTGTAACCTCTTGATTAACTTAACATCCTACACCATTAAAGTCTCCAGAACTAGAGTACCCCAACTGTAATTCTATAGATGATGTTTACATATTAAGTAAATATGGTTTATTAACTGACATTCATTAAGCTGATCATTTTTTCTCCTGTCGTATTTTCATTGTTTTAGTAGTCTTATGTTAAGAAGTTATTTTTTAAGGTGATTTGAACACATCCAGTTTCATCAGAATTTTTGATTGTATTTATTCTTTTATGTTTTATTAACCACCTTAGTTCTACAAGGTTGCAACCATTTTCAGGGGACACACAAGCTGATATTCTTCATGGCTAAGGGTAATTTGACCAGAACCACCTGATTTCCAACCAAGCATGAGCACTCAGGTTAACATCTCCTTCAAATATTCTTCCCCTACATTTGTTGTATTCACCTGCATTGCAGTTGAGTTTTTCTTTTGTCATTTATTTATTTTATGAATTGATGTTTGTTTACTAGGGTAGGGTATTAAACAGAAATTACCAATTTTAGAGCGAACCTGAGTGGCATCTAGAAAACTAAAGTTTAAATTACATAATGTGAGCGTCTTAAAATACAGAAGAGGATGTAACAGAGTTGTACATAATGAAAACAAAGGATGTGCATACCAGACTCCAATGAGTTGAGTTATAGTGCATTAAGAATATACATTATAACAAAAATTAATGAATTAAAAAGAAATAAAAGAAAGTAGTTATTAAGAAAAAGAGGTCTATATGCATATATGTAGGTGTGGTAGCATGCCATGAGTGTAGGTCCGTTTAGCAGGGAAGATATGATGGATTTAAGTGATGTGGCCTTCAGTATAAATGATTCTGTAGAACCTCCTCTTCCATAATATCATAGAATCTGTTCTTGTGACTCTCTCAGCCTTTTGAAATTAGAGGTGTAACTTGACAACAGTTTCTCCATGATAGTATTGTGCGCATCAATAGCTGAGGATGAGGAGAAAGCCGATGACATCATTAGCTCTGTAATACTGATGCTAATTAACTCATTCCCTCCAGTGGAGCTCAGCGTTGCATTCTAACTTTCAGTGCTTGAATTCTAAGCACTTTCTCAAATCTTTTACTCACATTTCAAATAAATATTCATATCTCTGTCATTATATGAGTTGCAAAGAAGTGTAACCAGTAAGCCTACTTCCCTTCCCAATCCCATCTCACCCTCCTTAACTTCACACAACTCTAATATCTTCATCCTCTGCACAGTTTGTCATTGGCCAATCTACTCCTGATTTTTCTTTACCACTCATCACTCAAAAACTCCTAACTGTTTACTTCTTATCACAAAGCATCCAATACTGACTATCTAAATTGGCCTTACTCTTTATACACTAAATATACCAGTGTTATTTTGCCTACTCAACATTAAACACCAACTGTCACAGCTTATAACACTTGTCTAACTATCTGTTTTCTCCTTTAAGTGTATTGCTGTAACTTATGTGCATGAATATGGCTGCATTTTACTTGTTTGTAATCTAAGTATTATTGTTAAGATGCATCTGGAGCTTATCTGTCTAGGCCTCGATTGAAAAACAGTTTTACATAACCTATTCAGACTTTTCTGGTCAACAAAGGCAATAAACAAACAAACAAATAAATACATGCATACATACACTGTTCAGCACAAACTAATTTTACAGTGGTAGTATTCATTAGAGTCCAGACTTTATATTTTACAAGTCATAGTAAACATAGTAAATGTAATATTTTATAAACCACTTATAATCAGCCAAATTCACAAACTGTACATGAGGTGTATACCTCACATTAACCACTTTTGTTTCAGAGACAAATCTAACATGATGCTGCAACACAAAGAAATGGAGCATCATGATGGGTTAGCCCATTTGCTGTGCTGTATGCTAATGAGGTACCGGGGGGAGAGGCATATGCTAATTATCCATGTGTTCTCCCCTTAGAACTGCCTGTGGTAAGGCATTTACACAGGTGAGTGATTCAGGTCAGACAGTGTTAGGGTATGTGTGTGTGTGGGTCCATGTGAGGTGCTGCCTAGGAGATAGCAGTAGGGGGTAAGATTAAGTGTGTGTGTGTGTGTGTGTGTGTGTGTGTGTGTGTGTGTGTGTGTGTGTGTGTGTGTGTGTGTGTGTGTGTGTGTGTGTGTGTGTGTGTTTATGTGTGACTATGGGTGTGTGTGGGAGCTGTTGTATGTGTTTGTGTGCGTGTGTTTGTCTACATGTGGGTGTGTCAGAGTGGCATTTATACCTACACACATCTAGACTACCGATCAAAATCTGTAACACTGAGTCAGGGAATACTAGCTACCAGGGAATTCTTTCACTGTGTGGTCAGGTGTAACACTAGCCACAGGGGGATACTTTTCCTTATAGGCTGGGGTACCACTAGCCACCAGGAATATTTTCACTGTGTGGTTTGGAAGAATTCAAGCGACCAGGGGATACTGTCACCACATAAGTCAGGGGAACAATAGCGATCAGAGAATACTTACATTATGTGGGTCATGTGGAATTCTAGAGACCAGAGATAACTTCTGATTTCATAATGGCACTTACACACTAGACACCTAGGATATTGTTACAGTGTCCCTCAAAGGCACTTAATTAAACAAAATAATAACTGATGCAGGGAACTACTAGATAACAGGGATACTATTAAGCAGTGTGCCTTAAGGGTGCTAAGAGGGAGTTGCAGCCTTGCAACAGTAAACCTCAGCACTAACCTACTGCATGAACTTATAACTTAGTCCAACAAGAGGTTTATGAATCGATATTGAGGATCACAGGGTGTATTTCATGCTTGCAATTATTCATGACACATGATGGGAAGGGACAGGGAACAGCAGGCATACCTCTCAAAATCGAATTGCTAGGCAGGTCAAACTCATGGGCAGATGTTACATTTGCAAGTTGCTAGGCTAACAGATTTTACATTAACATGGATTGTCTGAAGAATGTGAAGGATGAGACTCTAATCATTATTGACTGACTGATGTATTGGGTATCTGGTGTGTGTCCTTCTTTGAATTGAATTGTTATAGCTGGTGGTGGGCTTGCCTTTACTTACATAGTTTGGCTGTTTTGTTGGCCTGAGTATGTATGTATGTATGTTATACTGTGTGTGTTGTGCATGGTGGAGTAAATAAGAGGGGGTGTCTGTCCTAAAATTATGTGGCTGCTGTCACTGTTAACTACCACAAGAAGTGAAGATTTGCACTTGCAGTAGTTAATGTTGATTCAGAGATATGCATATTAGCAGATACTGAGGTCTTTCCTTATTGCAACTAATACGTCTTTGAATGAAAAATCTCCTTTTTACCACTTTTTACCACATGTGAGTGATGTGGTTCTTCATGAATGCCCCAGTTAATTTAGGTAAACACTCCAGCTGCACACATAGGCCACACATCATACAATTCACCATATATCTGACATGGGCTTCTTTGTGTATCCTGTAGTCAATACATTCAATACCTTGTTTTGTCCAGTTGTCAAGTACCTACTTCATCTAACACTGATACCACAAGGTAGGGAAGGAACTCTTGTCTCTTACTTATATTGACCCAATTTTTAATATGTTTAAAAAATTTCTCTTACTCATATTTTGTATTTTTGGCTGTTAAAATTTTTTTTTTCTTACACATATTATGCATGATTAATTTTAAGCACATTGCAATGCCTGTTTCTATTCTATTATTCTTGTATTGTTTGTTATTATTAATCTTTGAACTGTTTTACTATGTGCTGTCTTAATAATCTTTTTGTATGGAGCTTTTCTCCCTGGGTCTCCACTAAAAACAGGCAACCCACCCGGTTGGACTATTCCGGTAAACAAATATAAAATAATAAAAAATAAAATAAATAAATATTAACAGCAGCATTTTGTTGATCCAGCTGAGAACTTCCACATATATGTCTATGTGGTTCTGTCTCGTCACTTGATTGTTGAGATATTTAGAGAAATAGGAAAATTCTGGCACTCTAAATAAATAGTATATGAACAACAATTAATATCACTCTAGCAGCACTAGCCAAAGGCCATGTATCAATGCAGTTGTATTCCCTGTCATGCAAACTTGAAGATGAAATCTTAAATTAACTTTTATGATGCAGGATTTTAGAATCGTGAATGTAAGTTTGTAGAGGCAGTATTAGATGCATGGAAGTATTTAGTGAAACACTTGGAGGCATTACAAGGCTTTAGTGAATTAATTCTGCTGCAGAAAAAATGTGTAATTAAATAACTTGCAATGTTTACTGCCATTCAGCTATATTTCAAAGTTATCCTTAAGTAACTCATCCTGAGAGTTTGCACAATATGTATCAAATCTTCTGACTGAGGTACTAATTGTTCATTTTAATTACTTATTTAATGACTGGGCTACTGGAATCCATCTAAGCCACAACCATTATTACAACAAGAAAGTGCATATTTATAGTGAAGAAGGAATTTATCCAAGAAAAACAAAGCATACATTTTTTAAATCATAGCAAACAATAATTTATGGGGTATTGGTTAAAATAAGATTACAAAGTGAATGTGAGCTGCCAATGTGATAATTAATGTATTTAATTAAAATAATAGCAGAACTGTGCTACAATTGCTAATCTTTTCCCTGAATATGCTTGCTGTGACTCCGTAGACATTCCAAATCAGATGAGAAAAGCATTGTAGTTTACCTGAATGTGTGAGAATTGCAGTGATACTCCCATGCCCTTTATTCCCTTTCTATTTACTTTGAAGGTAGAATACAGAAAACTAGGTGGTGACTTACTGCATGACATCACATCATCATCATCATTATCTTCAACTCCCTTCTTGACATTTTACTACATGGCATCAGGGCATCATGTCAACTACCATAATTTTTCTCAAGTTGGTGTTACTCTTCTATGTTCTTTAGTGGTCATGACTGACTGTTAAAGGTCCTCTCTCACACTATCCATCCATCTCTTTACTGGATGCCCTCATTTCCTCGTCTCTCCCACATTTTTCTCTAGATGTCTTCTGCTTTCCTGCAAATGTGACTGAACCACTGCAATCTGTTTTCTTTGAACTTCTCTGCAATCAAAACTACTTTTCAGTTCTCTCTGATGTTATTTCATCTCCATCATCTCTAGCTTCATCAACTGCTCTGCCTTCACTGCCCATATCTATGTACCTTACAGTAAGACTGGTTGCAAAATTGCATTGTAAATCTTATTTTTCAGCTTCTTTGGCATTCTTCTGTCACAGACTACCCCAGCCCTCTGTATCTAGCTTTGACCATCTCATTCAGACGTCCCTTCCGCTCAACCAGCACTCGCAGATAATTGAAACTGTTAACCTATTCTACCACTTTCCCCTATATCTCAATTTTCTGCCTCTTCTGATTCCCCCATTTGCTGCCATTTCAACCATTTTGTCTGCACTCAGTTTCACCCCAATTGACTTCAGTTTTGCATTCCATTCCCTATCATTTGTTGAAGTTCTTATTCAGCGTCTGTTTATAATTCCTTGTTGTCTGCATACATCAGCTTTGTTGTTCCCTACAACCTGTTTGTTAATGTACTCCATCACCACTGTGAACAATATTGGACTCAGAGCTAAACTATGATGCATATGCACTTCCACTGGGAACCCCTCAGGTAGTCAAAATACTGTTCATACTTGTGTTATCAGGTCCTTGAACATAGAGTACACTAATTCTACCAATGTCTCCAGGACTTTAGATCATTGCAGGATTGACTAAATCATCTTTCTTAAAACCCTGTCACATGTTTTTTTCTTTGTCTAGAATTGCCCAGTTGGACTCTTTCCTCATCTAAAGCTTCTTATGCACTATCTGTCTCACTGCAGACATCAGGTCAGTTTTGCTGCATCTTGATCTGAATCCAGATTTCTCATTTCCCATCTTACTTTCTGCTACTTTGTATATATATTTATCAGTCACCCTTTTCAGCATTGTATGCAGTGGGACAGGAGTTTGATTCCTCTTTACTGCCCAAAGTTGTGAGTTTCTGAATGTCCCCTTTGTTTTTCTGCACTGGTACTAGAATGCTTACTTTCCAGTCATCTGGGATACACTTGTCACTCCATACTGCTATGAGTACCCTTGGTGCCATTTCTCCTCTAACAGTTTCATCATATCTGCTGTTCCTCATCTGTGCTCGCTGCTTTCCTGACTTCATTTTCCTTATGACTGTTCTTACTACCAAGAGCATGGGATCTATCTCTTTCATCTTAGGCTGTGCTTGAGGCAGTATAGTTTGTGGGGTTTTCTTCATTCAGAAGCTGCAAATTATATCTGCCTTTTTATTTGGACTAATTATGGACTATTATGGACTAGTTAGGAGGTTATTTGCATCCCTAATGAAAGGTGTTTGGTGACTATCTTCTTTATCTCCCCTGCTCTATGTCCTTGCTTTGCAACCTGATATAGTTTCTTTGTGCCATCTGCTGGTGTGTTATTCTTTGCTAATGCAACTGATCCCTTAGCCTCTTTGTTAGCTAACCCATGTACCTTCTTAGCCTGGTCTGGATTTTTATCTTCCACTTTTTCTTGTACTCCTTCTTTCTTTTCATAACTTCCTGGACTTCTGCATTCCTCCACCAACCTTCCTTAAGTACTTTAGTTCCATACCTGGATCAGCCACAAATCTGTTCTCTAGTCCTCACATGTGATGTTTTGAGATGCTGCCATTCTTCTTCAACTCTATCTATTACCACTTTTTCTTTGAGTTTTTAGCACCTCAACTTTTTCCTTCAAGCCTTATGTTTTTACCCTAGTCAACTTCCTGGCCCTCATTCTAGTTCTGTTGACTTTAGGGCCTTCTCTGACCACTGCTTGCAGCTGACTATAACCGCCAGTGGTTCATGCTGTGGGCTGACCATTTTACTCTGGATGAATTTGCAATCTGTGTCACTATCTCAGTGCCCTTTCCTTACTAGGAAGAAGTCTACCTGAATCACATGTTGGACATACTTGTATGAGATAATGTGCCTGTTTCTCTTGCTGAACCATGTGCTGGATGCCGTCAAAGCATTTGTCATACAAAAGTCTAGAAAGGAGTCTCGTTTATTCCTATTGCTCCACCCATGTGAACCCAGGCAGTCCTCATATCCTGTTCTGACTGTCCCAATATGAGCATTCAGGTCACTCCTTTATCAATACCTACTCATGTTGTCCTGCTTTTTAGTAAGTCCTGCAGCTGCTACATGAATGCACTATTTTCCCTACTCTGGGACATAGGCTGAGATTATGAATATTGCCCTGTTTTGTACTGAAGTCTGATTGCCATGGGTCTATCACTAATTTTGGTGACATACCTCACTATCTTCTAGCAACTCTCCCTCACCACAATTTCTACACCATGCCTAGTCTGCCCTAATCACCATACTTGAATATACCTTCAGGAAATAAATACATTAGAGAGTTGATTATCCAAGCTAATTGAGATCTAGGGTAGTTCAGATAATCAAACATATAATTGAACCAGAAAAAAACTTTTAAAATCTTGTTTTTCTCTGCAGGCAGGAATACACTTTTCAACCATTCAGCGATTTCAATGGACAATAAAGAATATTTTTCACACACAAGCTGGCTACAAGCTCAAAAAGCATGCTCAAACAAATACTTATAATGTTTACATATTCAGAGTTGATGATTTTTTTCCTGCCTGAAAAGTTTGGAAGGCTGGTTCTGATAATTGACGTTTCTGACAATCGACATTCGGATAATCGACTCTGTACTGTATCATTATGAACAGCAGCTCTATAAAAAGCCTATAACTTTCAGAATATCACGTAGAACAACTACAACTTTGTTGGAAGTATGTAGAACATACCATACTACCATTGGGTAATGTCAAGGACACAAATTAAAAATGTGTTCAAATAACTTTAAAGAATGTTAATGAGCTAATTTGAAAAAATTCAGGCATATAAACCTTTAAGTTTAGTTTGTTTTCTGTTTTAATTAACTTGATTTTCAATAAGTCACTTTTAAGCTAGGTTTAGATGTTAACACAAATATTGCCTCATTTCTTTATCAAGAAAGACTATGGTCTGTGAGTTGCCTAAATAAACTTTGTAAGAAACAAACAGTTGTGGACCAGGCATACACCATACATGCTGCAACATGCTTCTTTTGGGGAGTAGTTTATTCATTTTCTAGAATGAGATGCATTAATATTGAGATTTAAAAAAATCACTGGCATATTTACCATTCATTTATTTTATTGAGCTGTAGATTTTGTTAAACTACTTTTTTTCCTTCAGAATATAACATGGATAAATGTTCTTAGGATGGGGGGATGCACTTTTAGAGGGGAGGAACATTTTAGAAGTTGAGGTGCAATTCCAAAAATCCTGACTATAATGCTGGAAGCAGATGGCAAAACTTAACATCTTATCTTAAGGACAATACCCAAGGTTCATTGTGAAATATGCTTGCTACAGTGACATGTCAGTTTTAGAATACAAAGCTAAGTATCTAATGAGGGGATGGAAAGTAGAACTTCTGACTTTTCCTGGCATCAAAGACTCTGCTGTCCCATTGTTGTGACACAGAAATGTTGTTGTGGCCAGGAAATGAACACAGACATGTCAATATAGAAACACAATCATGGAAATGATGTACAGACCTCGGGATTCCTCTGAAGAATATGACAGCAGATATACCATCCTCATTCTCCAGGCTTTTATGGTATGCATTTCTAGACAAGAACAGAAGAGTAAAAAGTGGCAGTTAATGCTATTTTATTCAACTTCAAATTATATCTGCAACTTCCTGCTAGGAGTCATAGTACTCAACTCTCCAGATTTTCGCAGAATATCCAGATTTTTGTATCTTATCTTTGACCTTTTCCTCATAACATTTGCGGTTATCTGGAAAAAATCATTAAGGATTGAAATCACTAAATAATGACAGAGATTTGAATTTCAGACTTCATATCCTTCATAAAATGCACACCATCACAAACGTATTATTTTAACAACTTTCTAGGTTTATAGGAGTAATATTTAGAATGCATCCCTATTTTTGAGCCTTTGCCCCCCCCCATAATTTTTGCCTTTGTCTAGATTTCTTGAGTTAAGAAAAGTATGCTGCATATGCCTTTAAGCTACATCAGACACCTGAAGCTGTTGAGTTGATTCTTTTAGCCTACTAGATTTCTAAACTAATTCACATATTGTTTGCCATGTCTTACTGTATTTTAAAACAGTTTGTTTATAAGGATAGGAGGACTACAAACATATACACAGTTTAAACTTTATGTGTTATAACTAGTGGTTACAATTCTGCTTATTCCATACAACAGAACACAGATGTATATAGAGAGCAGTTGTAAATTCAGATATTTGAAAGAACTATTTCCACATCTCTTAGGTCAGAGAACATTTTTATTTTGTATAGTTACTTGCAGTCTTGGCAAACATGTGCACACAAATTCATTACACAAACATTATTTTCTTTCAGTGTTCTGAGGAATTTGTACCCGATTAAACTAGGAACAAGTAGGTGTAATTCCCAGTGCTGACTTTTTGCTGGAGACAATGCAACAGTGTATAAAATTAAGTCCATACATTTGAAATAGCTTTCACACTCATTTAATAGCATGGCTGGGCATGGGTTTAATTAAAGCAACAAGACTGAAATCCATTGATTTCCATTTACTAGTCAGATAAAACATTTCTAGGCAGATTACCTGTTTGACAAGTAACTTAAAAGTGCTAAAGTTATTAACAGCTTACATAGAATCAAACAGTATACATAAATGGCTTTGTATGACTCAAATCCAGATATACTGACTCACGGTATATTGGGTTAACTGTTAAGTTACGCTACCTCTTTAATGTATAACTGCAGATGTGTGGTAGGTGTGGGACAAGGTTCAATACCAGTGAAGGCTAACAAGCTGAGCTGCACAGTGAATCTTCCAGAGTCCAAACACAGTGATGCTGTATTAGATGGAACAGTGTGAGTATGCTCCAAACTCAGGAAACAAATCTTGGCTAGGCAATATTTTCATGCAAGACAGTTGATTAACAAAGTTTGACTAAGTGCCTTCAGTACTATTGAACTATTGCATAAAGAACAGAAGAAATCGCCACAGGAAAAAACTCCGTCTTCAATTATAAAATACTTCTTTATTGGAAACAGGGAATAAGCGCCACGTAGATTGACTACGCTCATCAGATACAGTTTACAGAAATGTAGCCTTTTTAAATGAGTTTTGGCGGGCAAATACATCATTAACAAGAGCAATGAATCAATTAATATAACAATTAAAAAATCAAGCTCTTAAGGTAACTGGAGTATCACAATGTTACAGTAAGAACCTACAAAGGCACTCCAGAACTGTCACTAGACCAAAATCTTATAAATTCTTGTACTAGTTTCATAAGCAAACAAGCAAGTCTGAATTTCTAATTTTGCAAAACAGAAACAAAGACATACCCATATAGGATCGCATAATTTTTAAAAGTATTAGCAATCTTCTAATAACAGAATGGTTACTGTTGAATAACCAAATAAGCAAATAAATAAATGAAAATTACGTTTCAATTCATTTACTCGAACAACATTATAATCACTGATTGCTTCGCTAATCTAATCAGCATCTGCTACATTATAATGTTTTATTCGGAAGATTCCTGTTCAAAAATATATTTAGATCCATCTACTTTGCAGTGCGTCTTAACTTCTGTGTTATCACGTGAAGCATAAATTTTAAAGAAGTAAACTATAGTATTAACAATTAAAACAAAAAATGTATTTATTTGAAGTTAAAATAAGTTTGGGAATAAAAACATAAAAACTATGTAAATATAGATATAACAACTTTCATTAACATATATTTAATTGATCGAAAGCAGTGTATATAGCGAAACATCGCATGCAATTAAAGCAGCAAAATACGTACAATGCTACTTATTATAAAAAATGGTGTTTATAAGACCAAAATTAGAACGAGTAAATCTCTATAGAGAGGTTCTTACAAAGAACAATCTTAATGTCAGCATTCTAAATATATAATTAAGATGTATGAATTATATGCATTATATAACTAAAATCATAATGCACATGTGCTAAAATTAAATGAAAGGGTTATATAAATGTACCCATAGTGCGAGCAAATAGGAAAATTCTGATATGAAAAAGTCAGAAAAACATAATAAGTTACCATGGACAACTAATCAAAGAAGTCACTGATCAGAATAGAATACCAAATTATTATACAATAGCAGCAAATAACAGCGGAAGAGGATGAAGGACTTATATTATCATGTCCTTGGAAAGGAAGAATATAGTCAATGTGATATGTTAATAGATGAATACATAATCGATATGATTTAATAAGAATATATATGTTAAAATATATGAATATATATAAAAAACATTAATGTTATCATTTCTATAATAAATGTAAATATGAAATAGAAAAATTGTTTTACTATTAAGCATAATTAAATATAAAAATATAATATTGTAAATATAAATATATATTGATTAAAGAATGCTTATTATAATAAGTGCAAATGTGGAAAAATGCAAATGTGAAAAAATACTAAATACAGTACCAATCCATTACAATAAATATAACATGAACATTAATTTTACTATAGAAATTAACAACAAAAAATATGTAAAAACAAATAAATAACTTATTGAGCAATAGATAAGATTAACATAACTATCATTATATACAGAACATAAAATGTAGCTGCATCTTTCAGTAATATTTAATTCATCTTATTAATAGTTGCTGATTAGATAGATTAAATATATATTCTAAATCTGGTGGAACATCATTAACCAAAAACAGAAAAAGTATAAATCTAGCTACCTACACAATAGCTTCAAAGCTTCCTATTGTTTAGAATGGGTTTTATGGAAACAAACTGGTTAATACCTGGACTAATGTGAGCTTTTAAGGTGAGTATCCACTTGAGTTCAATACATGCCAACTGATTAGTAATGTCACCTCCCCTTAAATTAACGGTTACCAATTGGAGGACTTTAAAACTAAATCTGTGTGTTGCAAATTCTAGTAGGTGTTTTGCTAGCGCATTCTGTTCATTGCCCTTTCTAATATCGTAGAGATGGTTATAAACCCTATCTCTTAGTCTACGCTTAGTCAGGCCAACGTAGAATGCATCACAATTATCACACGTTGCAAGATATGTAAGGTTAGTGCTGTCACAACTACAGTAAGTAGAAGGTACAAACTTGAAAATACCTTCCGGATGAATGAAGGACTGTTTTCTGGAAATATAAGGACACATATGGCAATGGCCACATGGATAAGTTCCATACTGAGCAGGTTCACATACTACTTGAAGAGGTTTTCTGTCTATACATAGAAGCTGCTTAAGATTACTACAATTCTTGTAACTAAATCTGGGATGTTCACCTACAATTTTCTTAGTGAACACATCCATGATGAGCACATTCCAATTTTTATTTATTACTTTTTTAAGTGCCTCAATATCACTGGTATACTTTATGGTAAAAGATAACTTCTCAGTGAAACTATTTTTGGTCGATAAATTATTTAGACCCCTTTGTCTAACCCCACAGCTGGACTGGGTCATACCTAATGGTGTAATACCAAACATGCGTTGTTTACAGTTGTTAATAATTTTATTAGGATAGCCTCTGTCTCTAAATAAAGTTACTAAATTGTCCAATTCAGTTTTAAATACTTGATCATTACTACAAATCCTTGCTATTCTACTTAATTGACTGGTAACAATACCTGGAAACATGAATCTTGGGTGCATGCTCTCAAATTTCAACAGTGTGTTTCTCCAAGTAGGTTTTCTATATAGAGAAACATCTATCATTCCATTTATATTCAAATGTAAGGTTAGGTCTAGAAAACTAACACATTCAGCTGAAGTTTCTATAGTAAATCTCAGGAAGGGACTAGTAGTTTCTATGTCTTTTACAAATTGGATGCAGTCATTTTCTGTGCCTTCCCAGACAAAAGGACATAGATCCACAAATCGTTTATATAATTTAACATTTCTGAATTGTGTGTGTTTGAATAGATAGTTCCGTTCCCAAGAATAGACAACTAAATTAGCATAACTATTCGCACAGGGGGTGCCCATGGCAACCCCCCATAGCTGCAAATAGTATTTATCCTTATAGGAAAAGATATTGTTACGCAAAACTATGTCCAATAGGTGAGTAATGAATATTTGTCTATTATTACTGTAATTAGAGCATGTCACTAAAACCTCTCTTATGGCTTGAAGTCCTAATTCATTCGGGATACATGTAAACAAATCCTTCACATCCATAGTTACCAACAAATAGTTGGAGGCATTTTTATCAAATTTAAAGTCCCTCAAACCTTGTATTAACTGATAAGAATCCTTAAGAATGTTCGGAATATCATTTACTATAGGTCTTAACAAATGTTCTATGAAGGATGAGATAGTGGAGGTGCTCCATCCTTCACCAGAGACTATGGGTCTCATGGGCACAGGCATAACATTTTTGTGTATCTTAGGTAAGCCCTTAATGACAGGGATAGTGGGAAATTCAATAAAGAAATATTCATATGTTTCACAACTTATTTGGCCACACATTAGGAGATCATAAAGATCTTCTTGTATTTTTTTAATAGTATCTATAACAAAGTTATTGGGAACAATTTTGTAGATATTAACATCAGAAAGTAAAGAGCTCATGTTCTTATCATAATCAGTTGTGTTTAATACAACTACAGCTCCACCTTTATCCGCTGGTTTGATAGTTATACTGTCATTCTGTCTAAACATATTTAGTGACTTTTGCTCATCTTGTGTTATATTAAAATAAGTACATCTTTTACGTTTCATGGTAAACATTTCATAAAAATCATTCTCGCACAATTTCATAAAACATTCTACATTGTATGGTATTACAGGCACAAAACTACTTTTACGTTTAAAAAGATTCTTTAAAGTGTCAGTCCGTAGGGCTGTCTTATCCTTAAAAAATATTTTAAGTGATACATTACGGCAAAAAAGCCTTAGATCAATCAAAACTTCATTTAAAAAACTGGTCTGGGAAGGAATAAAGTTAAGCCCTTTGTTGAGCAGAGAAATATCAGGTGCATTAAGTGTTAAATCAGATAAGTTACATACTAGATTATTCAGTTCCTTTGTTTCATTCGTGTTCCATAGCCTTCTTCCGAACCCTTCCTCTTGCGTGGTCCTCTGCTGGTAGAGCGACCTCTCCAACCTGTTTGTTTTTTCACAGGGAAGGGTAAAAAATGTGCAGAAGCAGAGCCCGTGTCTTTTGGTATAGCTCCTGCAGTGGCGTAGGTTCTGGCCGCTTGTTGGTTCGGAGGTGGAGTGTCATTCGGCAAGCTGTCATCATTGGTAATAAGTAACGACCAAATATTAACAGCTGCTTCATTGTGGGCTGTTTTGTTGAAATTAAAACTAGATGAACTAACAGAGGGTTCTATAGATGAATCAGTAACTGCTGGGACTCCTTGTGTAGTTTTATCAATACGCACAGTAGTGGAGTCAGTATTGGTTCTAGTGTGTTCATTTCTCGGCCAAACAAACACTTGTCCGAGAGAGAAATCATTTGCATCTCTGATAAGTTTCCTTTGTTTCGTTTGCTGTAGCCTCTCACTAAATGCATGCACTTGAGACCATATGCTGTCAAGTCTCTTGGTAAAATAATCAGACTTAAAATGTTCGTTCAAGTAACACTGTTGTTTGTCTATCTTGTTCCGTAATTCAGTCTCCAAAGGAGCAAAGTATTCTAATAAGAGTTTAATATATTTTACTATTGAACTATGTTCTCATACTAGAGCAGAATGGCGACCATTTTCGGTCATCAAAAACAGTAGTGAAAGGCAAAATAGATTTTAATACTTTTATATACTTTCCATAAACAAAAAAAGTGTGGCAGTGTACAGGGTCTACCAACTTTTAAAAACATTTTGTTAATCAAGGGCCACCGCCTCTGGCTTCTGCTTGTGTAGCAGTTCTACATATTTTGCATCTTTCAAAGGTAAAAAAAAAAGTTTCCTGTGCATTTTTTCCGCAGCTGATAGTATAGCAAAACAAAGGTCCATGTATTACAATAGCTTATTAATGGGTTTCTCCAATCCAAAATTAGTTGTTATGTGTCCTCAAAATAAATGTGAAGAATTATTCTCGTGTTGAATTTTTTGACACCCATGTCTTGATTACATAACAACTTGGTTATATCTGGCATCTCAATGAATATCTGTTATATTAAACCAGGGAAGATACCACCTCATTTATTCATCCAATATAAAGAAAAAAACAGCTTCTACCTACTTTGGAATTATAAACATTTTCTGATCTGAACAGGTCAAGAATGATTTTTCAAGACTATGTAAAGTCACCTTTGCTTTCTTGAAATATCAGGATTCTAAGGTACCAGTTTATTGCATGCTCAGATAGTAGCAATAGGATTGCTGTTATTTGTTCAGATTTCAGCAGACTTTGAATTTAAATTTGAATTCTTTCTTATAACAAACTTGTTGTCCATTACTTGGTTAGGTTACGAGAATAAATGCTGCTCATTTATTTGTAAGCATGACTTATCATCATTTTGATTGTCATCAACCCCATATTTCCTATTTTTCCTATACAGGGTTGGGATGTAATGTCAGCTGCTACAACCCTCTCTGTATTCAGTGTCACTCTCTTACTTGATTCATGCCTGACTGCAGCAGTTCTCTCTCATGCAATACATCCATCTCTTGGCTGGAAATTCTCATTCCTTTTGCCTTCTTCCTGTCTTTCCAAAATCCTCTTCATGAGCTCATTTTCCTCTTTCCAGTAGATGTGCCAGAACCACTGTAATCAATTTTCTTTGGCATTTTCCGCAAATGGAATTACTTTGGATTATGATGTGACGTCATAATTTGCTTGTCAGTCAAGCACACCATCAGGCACTTCTTCTCCATCATCTCTAGTTTCCCCAGCTGCTCTGCCTTCACTGCCCAGGTTTTCATGCCATAAAGAAGTACTGGTTGCATCACAGTTTTGTACACTTTACAGTTCAGCTTCACTGGCCTTCTTTTGTCACACACTACACCAGACACTCTGTGCCAGTTGGCTGCAACACCTCCAGGTAAACTTTGACCTCCTCATTCAGGATTTCCTTCTCTCTAACCCCTCTCCTAGTGAGTTGTAGCTGTTAATCTAGTCCACTATTTTCCATCCTATCTCAATTTTCAGCTTCTTCTGAAATCCCTCATTTGCTGCAATGACATCTGTCTTGTCTGTACAGTTGAGAACATGTAGCAACCATCTTCTTAGTTTCGTCCCATGTACAGTATGTTTTACATTCCAGTTCCCTATCATTTGCTGAAGTTCCTGTTCAGAGTCTGTTTGTGCTGCCATACTGTCTGCAAACATCATCTTTATTGCTGTTTTTCCTCTGGTCCCTTAGATAATATAATCCATGACCAGTATAAATACTAGTGGTCTCAGAAATAAACTACAATGCACACCCACTCCCACTGGTAATCCATCTATGAATCCAAGCACTGCTAGTTATTGTATCAGGTCCTTGTACATAGTCTGTACTAATTCAACCAATGTTTCTGGGACTTCAGACCATCACAGAACTGCCCAATTCAGTTTTCTTGGGACCTTGTCATGTGCTTTCTCTAAATCTAGGAATGCCAAAATGGATGCTTTCCTCATCTCCAGCTTCTCTTCTACCATCTGCCTCACTGTAGACATCAGGTCAGTTTTGCTTCATCCTGATCTGAATACAAACTGCTCATTTTTCTATCTATTTTTCTACTACTCAGTGAATTCATTTATCAATCTACCTCTCCAGCACTTTCTTACAGTGTGCCAGGAGTTTAATACCTCTGTACTATCCAGAGTTGTGAATGAACTCTTTGTTCTTGTACATTGAACCTAGAATGCTTATTCTCCAGTCATATGAAGTACACTTTAATCTCCATACCACTGTGAGTACTCCCAGGAGCCATTTCTCCCTCAACTCACACAGCATCTTGATCATAGCTGGCATGACTGTAACTGACCCTAATCCTTTCTGAGTCCTCTGCTTTCCCTGAATTTGTTTTTCTTATTGCTGTTATTACTTTTTCTAAGGGGGGTATTCTTCTCTCATTGTATGCTGTGTATAGGGTAATACAGCATCTGGGTGGGGGCTCATTCAGAAGCTGCTAGATGTATTCCTTCCATCTCTCTTTGATGTCCTGTGGACTGGTGAGCAGATTGTCCTGGCATCCCTTATGAATGGTGCTCGGTGATTTTCTTCCTTACCTCTCTGGCTTTGCATTTAAACCTGACAGTTTCTTTGTGCCCTCTACTGTGTCACTTTCCAAAAGTTGGTAATGTGCCTGTGATGCCTTGTTCTTTGATATTATTATTACTAGTTTAATCTCTCTGCTAGCCAACTAGTATCCTCCTTAGCATGGTCTGTCTTTTCTAGCACACATTTTTTCCTGTATTTTTTCTTTCTTTTGGCAACTTCCTGGACCTCTGCATTACACCATCATTATCATTCCTTATGTACCGTATTTGCATACCTGGCTCATATAATTTATTTCCATTCCTGGCTCAACCACATATCTTACCTATGGTCTCCATACAGGCTGTTTTGTAATGCTTCCATTCTTCTTTGACTGCATCTATTTCCTTTTTTCTTGAGGTGTGGAAGCCCTGACTATTTCATTTGCTTTTACTCCAGTCAGCTTCTAGGTTTTCAGCTTAGTTTCTGTTGACATTAGAGCCTTCTTTGATCACTGCTTGAAGGTTCATAGGTTGGTACCAGGCTATCGGCCCTTGGGCCAATACAAGCCTAGCCATAACAATTCCCTGGCTATTTCTTCCCACAATATTTACTTTCCTGGACCCCTGTCTAGCAGGGCAACTGACGTGATCCCGAGGCTGAATTTCCTATCTCCCATCCAATCATCAAAGGCATAACGTTTTCACTGAAGATGACTAGGTAATCTTTGATTCTGCTCCAATGAACTTTCCTTATTAGGTGGAAGTCTATATGGGTTGCATGTTGGCCGCTGTTGTATGTGTCTCTTTGAAGCATGTGCTGGCCATCATCAAGACGTTTGCCAGACAGAAGAATAGAATATCCTTTATATGTTTTACTATCAAAATGTCGTAAACCAGTTTTGTGACCTTGGAAGGTCAAAAAGCATTCTTCCAAGGTGTTGTAACATCAATTTTTTTAATGTTTGAATCCACAAGAGTGAATGCTAGTATGCATTCACTCTTGTGGTTTCATCATTTTGAATGGAGATCGCACTATAGTGGGGATCAGGAAATTTACCCTTTCCTTCATTGTTGTGCAATATCGGAGTTTGTATATATATATATATATATATATATATATATATATATATGTATATATATATATATATATATACATACACACACACACACACACACATATATATATATATATATATATATATATATATATATATATATATATATATATATGTAGCAGGGGGTGTGGGGGGCACAGCCCTCCACATGGGGGGTGCAGGGAGGCTTGCCCTCTACAAATTGTTCATAGCATCATAGCATATAAATGGAAGTGTAGTTAATTTCAGTAAAGTCGACATTCCTGAGTTGTCGACTTTCCTTAATTCCCACTTTCAGTTATGTGACCATTCAGCAACTGGATTTTACGACATTTTGGGTCATGTAAGTGAACACTCAGACAAGTGAGTTATGACATTTTGATAGTAAACCTCTATATATCTTTATTATTTTTGCTCTGTGCATGTGAGGCCAGGTAGTCCTCATATCCAGCTTTGTCTGTTTGAATATATGCAGTCAGGTGTGCTTCATTATTAATACTGACTCATGTTGCCCTGCATTATCTAGCAGAGCCTTCAACTGCTGATTGAATGCATTCTTTTCCTCAACATCACAACACTGCTGTTCGGCATAAGCTAATATTTTGTATGCTGTTGTATCTTTAAACTGAAGTCTAATTGCCATGGGTCTGTCACTAATTCTGATGACATCCCTCTCTTTCTTCAGAAGACTCGTCCTCACCACAATTCCAACACAGTTTCTAGTCAGCCCTCTCCCTGAGCAGTACAGTCTGGATCCTGAGCGAAGTGGCTTTTTTGCTTTGCCCATCCACCTTGTCTCCTGGACACAAGGAATATCCAGTCTCTCCCTTACCATTTTGTCAGCCACTTCTAAGCTGCACCCCATCAATGATCCCATATTCAGTGCAGCAACCCTTTGTTCATTTTTAGCAGGCTGACTGATCTTATATTCGACTCCCAGGTACGTCAGACTGGGCAAATGGACACTAGTTTGCCATTAGCTTAATGATCCAGGGCTTCTGGGTGTTATGGTATGGACACACTGGTCATTAGAGACACATAGACCCCTTACATCATTACCATAGGTTCTAGGTGTAGCTTGGAATAGGCTGGGTTCTCAACTGACTTGATATTGGCTTATTCCCATGCCCTTTTTGTTGACAGTACTCAACATGACCAAATCACGTAGAGACCATTTTTACACTGTTGATTGGCTACATCTGACAAGGTGGACAATCTTTGATTCATGTTTTCCTGTCTAGAGGATACTGTACATGACAGCTGATGCCTAAAGCAGTTTGTCTACATAAAGCTTCCCCCCACAGACAGCACCAAAATCTGCACTGCTGCCCCCAACTCCGTTCAATTTTAAGTATGTTAATTGACATCCCAAAAAGATGAGCTTGTGATTCCTGTGCTTAGCTTATTAAGATGTTTTCATTTTCAGTGACACAGTACTTTTCCTTGTAGTCAGATAATTCCATATTTGGAGGATGGGAAATTAGTATGATGGAGAGACATGGTAAGGCTGTTGTGAAGAGTTAATCCATAGCTATAATCCATAGCCACTGCCACTTCCCAGGGTCATCCCATTGTTAATCATCATTAGCCACTCTTCCTTGACAACGTTTTTAAAAGGCAGCTTCCCTAGTGAGACTGATCTAAGTGCTACAGCCACCACCAGGTGAAAACTGCTATCAGGACAGTGATCTCTGAATCAGGCTTAACACAATGAGGAAGCCTTTAGAGTTAAAGGCTCTGTGTTGTGGTAAGAATTTCTGAATCCCAAGCATTAAGGAGAGACTGCCTTTGCCATCTGAATTTTGACTGTGACTTGCACTTAAGCAAGTTAGTGGTAACCTGTCCTTCTCTCTGTCCTAAAATTTTTTCCTCAATGTTTGGACTTCTTGAAATCAGTTTTCATCATTATTCATCCTTAAAGGGAGAACTACATAATTTCAGATAATTGTAGTGATCTACAGAAAAATGGTCTTCTGAATCTAACACGAACACTCAGGTCACTCCAGAACAAGTACAAATATGACTCTGTCATTGTCCATGTTGGTGTGAATGACCTGAGCCGTACCTCCCTGGACTACATGAAAAGAGACATGGAGGAGCTCTCTGATCACGTAGCCCAAGCCTGTATGACCCTGACCCTGAGTAGCATCCTGCCCTCACCATGAATGATAACATGGTATAGAGAAAAAATGATCAATTTCAACAACTGGCTAACCTTCTGGTGTTATTCAAGGGGGATCCAGTGTCTGTCAGCCTGGGATGACATGCTCAACAAGCCACATTGCTTTGCAAGAGATGTCTTGCACCTGTCACCCTTAGGCTTTTGAATACTGGCCAAGGCTCTTGCCACCCCTATAGTGCCTTTTTTAAGTAAGGCTCAAAAGACAAACCCACCACTGTAAATAGCACATGTAACAAAAAACTGAGGGTAATGCTACTCAATGCCAGAAGTCTAAACATCAAAATGCACGCACTGGAGGCTCTCCTCAGTATGGAGAAAATCGATATATGTGCAGTAACAAAAACCTGGTTTAAGGCTCCCGAGAGCACCCAGCACTACCAGGCTACAACTCATACCATACATTTCGGCCACAAAACCCGGACCAAAATACAAAAGGCGGGGGAGTATCCATATTCATCAAGGATACCCACACCTCCAGGTTAGTGGCACAGCACGATGCTTCAGAGATCATCCACATGCAACTAACAATGAGCAAAACTACTATTCAAATTATAGCTTGCTACAGATCACCCACCATATCCCAGGACCCCCACTCCACATTCCTGGAAACACTGGGAAATATAAAGGTCCTACCAAACACCCTGATATTGGGTGATTTCAATTACCAAAACATTAACTGGGAGAACTACTCAAGTACAAACTCCCTTGTCCAACATTTCCTAGGATTTATAAACTCAAATGCCCTGGATCAACTGGTCAACACCCCCACCAGAGGTGACAACATATTGGACCTGGTCATCGCCAACATGGGCGACCAGTGTTCCACACCGGACGTCAACCCCTCATTGGTTAGATCTGACCATAAACTAATCACTTTGGATATCCACATTCCGCAACCATGAAAAACTTTTTAAAAGCAAACTTCACATTGCTTAAGAACCGAGGTGGGAAGTTTCAAAGACCCCATGCTAAAGGATAACGCTATCCAAGCTGCAAAGTCCTTTATTATACCATGACCCCCCATTTAAATCGACTTATACTAATGGAAAAGGTCCGTTGCCAACCGTGGGTAAATCCGCACACCCAGGCGTTATACTAATGCACTCTACGGGCACCTACAAGAATGCATGGATTTTGCTATCCTAAACAAAACCAAGACTCACTCCTCCAAGAAAAAGAAACCAGTCTGGTGGATCCCGGCCATAAACAAGCTATACAATAGAAGGAGGAAACTATTACAGAAAAGAGGAAAATCCCATGAAAAGGAAGATATCCCTGATCAGTATCAGCAAGAAACTACGTTTCCTCATAAAATCATCCAAGGCTAGCTTTGAAAGAAAAATTGCCATGGACTTCAAAGATAACCACAAGGCATTCTTTAACTATGTCAAGAATCTAAGTGGCAATTCTCAGATCTTCCCGGAGTTAGTGCAGAATGACACAAAATACACTGAACCGACTGATATAGCCAACACCCTGGCAGACAGTTTCAGTGCAAACTTCACCCCCCTCTAACCCACAAAAAGGCCCATAGCTATACCAGAAGAATGTAGTGCACATGAAATCACAGACACACAGGTTAAAACAGCCCTCTCCAAAGCCAAAGAAACAGCATCAATGGGACCAGACGGTGTCTCAGACTGCGTCCTACATGAGCACAAAGATGAACAAACCACTCACCTAAACACACTGTTTAAACTCAGCCTCTCCATAGACTATGTACCCACAGAGTGGCGCACAGCAACGATTATTCCGCTTCACAAAGATGGAGCCACAATGGACCCCGGGAACTATCGCCCTATAAGCCTAACTAGCTTGGTTTGCAAAGCTATGGAGTGCATCATCTTGGATCTCATTAACAGAGACATTGGGAACCTCCAAACACTGGACCCTACCCAGTTCGGCTTTGTTAAGGGCAGATCATGCCTCCTAAACCTGGTGGACTTCTTTGAGACATTACCAAGGCTATAGATGAGGGAAAGGTGGTCCACATAGCCTACCTAGACCTTGGAAAGGCCTTCAACACCATTCCCCATTCAGGTATTATAGACAAGCTCACCAGCCTGAACATAAATCCCTACGTCACAAGGTCGGTTGCCAATTGGCTCATGGATGGAACCAACATGGTAAGAGTTGCAGGAGCTAGGTCTGACTCTAAACCGGTTACAAGTGGCGTTCTCTAGAGCTAAATCCTAGGACCCCTCCTGTCCGGCATATACTTCTCAGAGGTACAGGCAAGCACAGGAGGACTATGGCTGATCAAGTTCGCAGACGACTGCAAACTAGGGGCTATAATTGACTCTATGGCTGACACAGACATTCTCCAAAAGGGTTTCACTGTGACAGATACCTGGTGTCAAAACCATGGCCTCAAGCTAAATGCCAAAAAGTGCATAGTCATCCCCTTTGGAAAAAACAAAGTACCCACAAACTATCACATAGGTGGTAGCCCCCTAAATATGGAAGATGTAATAAGGGATCTGGGGACCCAAATGGATAGTAAACTCTCCTTTGATAATCACATTGCCAAAGTGGTTAGAAAATCCTTCTATGTGGCCCACCTAATCACAAAAGGGTTTGCATCCAGATCGAAAGAGGTCATTGGGCCCCTCTACGCATCACTCATCAGACCCATCATAGAGTACAATATCCCATTTGGGATGTACCTTACAAGACACCTGCAACAACTGGAAAGACCACAGAAGTACCTCACCAAGAGGATCATTGGCCTAAAGCAGATGCCCTGTGCAGCTCGACTAAAGAAACTCAACCTGTACTCGGTTGCATAGTGCCTACTCAGAGGTGATCTCTGCCTGACATAGAAGGCCATGTCCTACCCAGAATTGATGGACATGCTCCACCTAAAGAAAACCTTATCCCCTCGAGCCACACACTCCAGGGATCTAAACCTCACCACAACAATAAATAGGATGTGCTGGAGGGATAGATTCCTTTCCCAGAGACTTCCCATCCTCTGGAACAAGATTCCAATCTATATTAGGCAGAGCTCCTCACTAACCCTCTTCAAGAGAAACCTTGACGAGTGGGTGGGAAACAGAAAGTTTACCCCAGGGATCACTTCAATGGCTCTGCTGGACAGAGGCACAGAGAACTAATCTAAGGGGACAGTGAAAGCCAACACATTCCAGCTAGGCTTATAAATGCCTTCAGGCAGATAGCCTAGTACCTACCTATGAACCTAACTCTTTAAAAGAGTGTATATAATTCTGCCTTAAAGGGAGATGGAAGAATTGCACATAAAAGCAGCTATTATATAAAATATTGATTAAAATGTTCATCACAAAAGTAATCTTTACTTTATTTTCCACTTTCATGTTGAAAGATGAACACATCTGTTTGTAACTTTTACAGTTTTTCTGTGAGTTACTTGTGGATTGATTGAAAAGAATGTATTACTGTTGATTTTTCCGGAGCCCTCATTAGCAAGAGCTAAAATTGCTGAAAGAATGCACATAGCTGGCTTGAGTTTCGTAGTCCTTTTAAATTGACCTCATCATTCAAGTTAAATTTCTCTGAAAAAACGTAAAATTAAAGTGTTGCTTTATCTGGATTATATAATAATCAAATATTTTTATTACTAGAATATTTGTAGCTCAGGAGTTTACCTTTACTAGGGTGAAACACATCTTTAATTCCAAAATTTCTATCTGCTGTGCATTTTATAAGTTTATTGAACTTTAGCATATCACTTGCAAATTACCATCCAAAAAAGTGAATTATGATGACAACATAGTTAGTGGCACCATCTTGTCATACAAAACTTTGATTTACTTCTCCATTTCAAAAGCACACCCCACTCATTAGTCATCTGGAATTTCCACCGGGCAGTGGATAACTTTAATTGGTGAATAGTTTTATTATCCAAATAATGCATCATTTGCCATTTTATCTGAAGCTTTACATCTATGACTCTCTGTTTGTTTTTTCATAGACCTCTGGTACTTCCACTCCTATTCCATATTATTTTCCTTAGTCTAGCGAGATGACTTACCATGGATAGACTGTGGTCAGCAGTGGCATGAATAGAGGTAACTGGGCAGTGGACCTTGATGGAGTTTCATAAAATTGAAAAAGCTGCTTCCCTTTTGTAAACCAACACTCCTCCGCTTCTCTTTGTGAGCTAACTCTCCTCCAAGCACTACTAACAACATAGTCTGTGCATCTGACTTTGTAGTCTAAAGAGGCTCTGGCTCTAGTAAGACAATATAAGGGGAAACATAGAAAGATTTTCTTCCTCTTTCTAACTGGTTTAATTTAATTTGTGTCCCAACATTAATATCTTCTTCTTTCTAAATGGTTTCCTTCCATCTGCATGTTGGCATGACCAAGACTAACAGATTTCTTTAGGACCCCTTTAGGGACTTTCTGATCTAGTTCTTTCTGATTGGATAATCTATTTTAGTGATAATGAACTTTAAAAACAAGCCCTTCTCTTTAAATATCTGAGTATGTGGCTTGACTCACTGACACACCTGAACTCAATCACTGACTGTTAGAAAACTGTTCCAAATGTTTAAAATAACTTTTCAGACAACTCAATCCACAAGTAACTCACAGAAAAACTATAAAAGAAATAAAGAAGGGTAGCAACTGCTGCATGTTTAAAATAACTGTCCTAAAGCCAGGTAAGCATATGTATGGCTAGGGTGGGTTTAGGGGGATAGCCACCTGAGGAGCAGGGTATTATGGGGAATGATCGTCAAATACTGATCGGTGGGAAGCGTAGTACAGCAGACATTCATTTTAGCATCAACAGTTTTTAATGTCAGTATATAAATGAAATACAGCTTATACAGCTTTTCCCATCAGAACTGAAGTATTTGCTTCAGCACTTTGTGTGTGGTATAACTTGTATCCCAAGTATTAAGCATAGACTGTCTTTGCCATCAGAATTTAGACACTGACATGTACTTAAGCAAATTTATGGCAAGCTGTGCTTTTCTCTGTAATAAATATTGTTCCACTAGCTTTAGACTTCATGAAATCAGGTTTCAACATCATTCAGCCTTAAAGACAGAACTACAACAATTTACTTAATTGTTGCTTTTTGTATAGGTTCATAGGTAAGTACTAGGCTGCCTGCCTTTGCAGGCCATTTTAAGCCTAGCCAGTTTCCCTTTTTGGTTCAAATTAACCTATGCCATTTGGTTAGAGATTTGAATTTACCCATCTCATGGTCGATAATTATATATTACCCCTAATGAGAATAACTGAGAGCATACCATCGATAATTTGAGGGGATCCATGCATGGAATAAAACATGTAAGAGGTGCCCATGTCCATTAGTAGTAGAGGCAGCAGTCCTGGGGTGCATTTTCTGTTTCCTATCCATGAACCAAGTTGTGCGTGAACATGGACAGGGATGAACTTTGTTTTGTGTGGACAAGGTGTCTGTTTCATAGCAGTGGTATCCACTAGAAGATATACCTATCTCTCCAAGATTTTTGCAGAATGTCCAGATTTTTGCTGCATATTTTTGGTCTTTCATAAAGACTGAAATTAGAAAATAATGACAGACATTTGAGTTTCAGAATTTATACCCTTTCGAAAATTTATGCTAATGCAAAACCTGTTATTCTATCAACTATTTAAGTTTGTAAGAGCAATATTTAAAAATTGTCCCTATTTTTGGGTCTTTGTCCCAGTTTTACTCATGGCTTTGTCCAAATTTTTGCTGTATGTGGTTGAAAAGTATGGTAATGGGTCAGTGCATGCCTTGTATGCCAGACACAGGTCACCTCTTAGCAGTATTATGGATACTGAGTATAGTGACAGGGTTTTCAGTTGATCCATGTAGGGCATGTTGTTTAGGCCTTGTATCCTTTTAGTAAGGTATCTATGTGGGTGTTACAGTTGTTGCATGTGTCTGGACAGATATATGCCAAAGGGGGTATTATATTCAATGACTGGCCTAATGAGAGCTGAGCAAAGGGGGGCAATAGCATCCCTAGATCTAGACACAGTTCCTTTGTTTATAAACTGTGCAGTATGGAAGGACCTTCTTACAGACACATGTTGGTCAAAAGTTAGGTCACTGTCCACATAACTTCCCAAATCCCAAACTGGTTCAACTCTTAGGGGCATATTAGCAATGTGGTAGATCCCTGTGGTAGATAACTTCCCAAAGGATACAGAAATGCATTTTATGGTATTCAGTTTCAGTTCATGATTTTGGTACCGGTTATTTAGGTGTAATAATCCTTCCTGCAGGATGGCTAAGTTATTTGTGGATTCAAATTTTGGAATTCTAAATCTTAATTATTT
The DNA here is from genome assembly GCF_019279795.1 of Protopterus annectens. NCBI lineage: Eukaryota > Metazoa > Chordata > Ceratodontiformes > Protopteridae > Protopterus > Protopterus annectens. The sequence continues at coordinate 1,354,215,244 of NC_056729.1, read as the reverse complement.
AAAAGACTGTTAGTGAACATAATTCTGCCTTAAAGGGGTGCTACAGCTTTTAAATGCAATAATATTACTAACAGTGTGCTGTCCAAAACAAGCTTGGCACTTGAGGGTAATGTGTTATCTTCTTTTTGTCTTGTCCCTTTGGGCTTGTGCAGTTCCAGCCAGAAAAGCCAGAAATAACTCTCTCTAGCTCCTGAAATCCACAACTATGTGGCTTAATCTTTCTCTACTCAACAGGAACTTCTGTACTCAGTTACTACTGTTGAATTTGGAATTACTGATGATATTAGCCATTTTAAGAGAACTTTTCTTAAGAACAGCATGTTTAATGTATGTGGTTTAAGTATCTCTTTACTCTCTGTAGTTTTGCCTGACATATTTCCTACCATGTGTACAACTAGACTAACCTTATTATGTGACTCTAGTCTGAGCTGTGACTGTAAAGAATGCTTGCCTAACTATTGTCTATCTATGGAGACATTGTACATTTACTTTTTTTAAATGTATTTATATTTGTTTACCAGGGTAGTCCACTATTCCTCAGTGGACCATCTGCAGGCATTAAATAAATGAATGAAAACAAATGACTCAGCTGTGTCAAGTGATATTGTCTGTACTCATTTGCATTTGTCTAGTTATAGATTATTGATACCCATGAGTATTGCTGTACTGGAGATCTCTGTTGAAATAGTAGCTATCATGTTTCTACACTGTCTATTAACTAAAGCCCATTGTCAAAGCCAGGGCAAAAGCCTTGTTGTTAAATATGGACATTGCTCAATAACTGGTTAGCCATACTTAGTGCAGTACTATCACATTTATCCAAATGCCCCAAGGGACAACAAATTTCTTCATATAAGCAGGGATTTGGATGAATGAAAACTGCATTTCATATGGTACATGTTATTATAATTGGGACTTACTCTTCCTGCAGGGATATTGACATAATACTTGCAAGGAAATTGGGGACAGGCAGCATTGCTCAAGTGATTCATTCTGGTGGAATCACTTCTGGGATAAAATAGACTAAAACTGTTTATTAAGCCTGGCTTGCATTCGTAGTATTAGTGCACAGTGAAAAACATAGATTGGACTTAAGCTTTTTGCTCTGACTTAGCAGAAAGAATTGAACAGAGTATCACGACATTCCTATAGTAATACAATGCACAAACAGGGCACAGCTTATGAGTGTTTGGAGCAGTTTGTTTCAGTCAGCAGGACGTATTTATCCTCTTTATCTTTATTGATCTCTGCCTTGACCTTCCTATTAATTGTCTGGAGGATTTCTGTGGCAGAATGTTGTATACCACACTTTTTTAAGTTGTTAATTAGTTCTGGATGTAATTCTGTCATTCTGTGGTGACTGTAACTGTTTGTGACAGCACAAAGTTTAGTTTCTTTAGCAATACCAGAGTTGATAAGTAAGAACATGGTTTATAACATGCTTGTTAGAGACAGGTTTTTATGTATGCACCGGGCTATTACAAGATTATTTTTCTTTTTTTTTTTCCAGTGGGTAGTTAGAGTACTATGTGTACAGCACATTTCTTACTATATTATTTGATCTGTGACAAATCATTTTCAGTGGGTATATATTCCCCTGCCATCCATCCCCCCTCCCGAGTTTATCTGCATCTAGCATCTGTAGATGGATTTTCCTGAATTGTACAAGATATGTTTCTTTCAGGTTGCACTTGTTCACTCATTGGGAGAGACTGATCCTGTATATTAGCATGATGTGAACTGGGAGGGAGTAGGTGCTTGCACTGTAGACTGCAGGGACTAGAAATTTCTAAACTGTACTGAGACAAGTATATGGGATGAGAAAATTCAAATTGTTATCTATTATAGAGAATCCTTTCAATGATTAACCAATATGGGGAGAGCAGATCTGTTATTTATGATTCCCTAAGGCCAGTGCAAGTCTGAGCCTAAAAGTCCTGTTACTTTCAAATTTAAACTATCATTCCTAAAAGAAAAGCAGTGAAGTCCAAAACTGATTCTAAAGGGAAAACAACAAATTACAAAACCCAGTGACATACCTTAACTGCATTTTGCAAGGGGAAGGGGCTTTGCCCATGCACAAACCCCATTTGTGCTTATATATGATAACTCCAAATACACTGAACCTTGGAGAAGGTGGAATTTGACAAGATACTGTAATTTTGAAGTTAGTATTTGTTTCCACAAATGACATTACTGTTTCAAGAATTATAAGCTCCCTGGACTCCAAAAAAGCATTTGTAATTTCTTGATCCTAGAAAGGAGCAAGTTCTAGATAACAGAAATAGCTTTAAGTACATCAGACAGAAAGTGATCACTTTACACTGACACTTTAACAGGCTTCTCCATGTGTCAGGTACCTACGAAATCTCAGAGATCATGTCTTACTTGTATAAGAGTGTTTAACAGGCTTCTCCTTTTGTCAGGTACCTATGAAATCTCAGAAATCACTTCTGACTTGTGGGAGAGTGTTTAACAGGCTTCTCTGTGTGTCAGGCACCTACAAAATCTCATAAATCACTTCTGACTTGTGTGAGAGTGTTTAACAGGCTCCTCTGTGTGTCAGGCACCTACAAAATCTCAGAAATCACTTCAGACTTGTGTAAGAGTATTTAACAGGCTTCTCCTTTTGTCAGGTACCTATGAAATCTCAGAAATCATTTCTGACTTGTGGGAGAGTGTTTACCAGGCTTCTCTGTGTGTCAGGCACCTACAAAATCTCAGAAATCACTTCTGACGTGTGTGAGAGTATTTAACAGCTTTCTCTGTGTAAGGTACCTACGAAATCTCAGAAATCACTTCTGACTTGTGTGAGAGTGTTTAACAGGCTTTTTCTTTTGTTCAGTACCTATGAAATCTCACAAATCACGTCTGACTTGTGGGAAAGTGTTTAACAGGCTTCTCCCTGTGTCAGGCACCTATGAAATCTCAGAAATCACTTCTGACTTGTGTGAGAGTGTTTAACAGGCTTTTCTGTGTGTCAGGCACCTATGAAATCTCAGAAATTACTTCCGACTTGTGTGAGGGTCTGTAACAGGCTTCTCCATATGTCAGGTACCTACAAAATATCAGAAATCACTTCTGACTTGTGTGAGAGTGTTTAACAGGCTTCTCTGTGTGTCAGGTACCTATGAAATCTCAGAAATTACTTCTGACTTGTGTGATAGTGTTTAACAGGTTTCTCCATGTGTCAGGTACCTATGAAATCTCAGAAATCACTTCTGACTTGTCTGAGAGTGTTTAGCATGCTTCTCTGTGTGTCAGGTACCTATGAATTCTCAGAAATTACTTCTGACTTGTGTGAGAGTGTTTAACAGGCTTCTCCATGTGTCGGGTACCTACGAAAGCTCAGAAATCACTTCTGACTTATGTGAAAATGCAAGTGATTTGCCCACTACTGTGGGGATTAACTACCTTTTTACCATCTTGTACAACTGTGTAGTTGGTATATATCATCTCGCTGAATGGGGGAGGTGTGCAAGGGGTTATATTGCATATAAAATACACTTGTTTTTTGAGCTGTATTCTTACTTTGCATTATTATGAGTATCTTTTGATATTGTAGGAGCTAGCACATGGGATCAAAGGAACCATGTTACACTCTGTCATAGCAGAAGCATTTCACCACAGGGGAACAAGTATACTGCATGCTAATCTGACTTGTATTTATTGTGGAGGTTTGGGTCACAAAGAACAAAGCCTTCTTGTTTTTGGGGAGGGTGGAACCTACCAAGTCCTTTGTTGAAAAGTAAGAATGTTTTTCTTTTTGGTCAGTCATGCTTTAACCATGTTGCTGTTGGCCTGTCTGTTATTGGTGTATGCATCTTTATGTACATGTTTACATATATACATACCTACAAAATTACAGGCTATTAAGTACAAAGGTCCATACACAAACCACACAGTATGGAACCTCATAGTGTCAGATCCCCATAAAGGTTTACAATAGTTTTTTGAACCTGTCTAATTTTCATAATCGCAAAGGGCAATTCATTTTAGCTCCTGGCTAACCTGCTACCCACTTAGGTCCCAGTCCACTGAGTTTTCAACTACTTTTTTTCCAGTCCTTATTTGAGAGTATTTCCCCCTAATAGCATACAGGGAGAAATGGAGAAATTCAGTTATTTTTCTAAGAAAGCAATTAATGTCTCTCCAGGGGGCTAGAACTCTAATATTATACCTCTCCTATAGTTTATCTTGATATATAGAAGGATAGACAGGCAGACAAACAAAAATACAGATAGAGGGCACATCTCAGGTTTGATTCAGAAGTTGAATCTTACACTCCTTATTGTTGCAATCTTCTTGTTCTTGGGTATATAATATTTTTCAGAATTATATTACTGCTCTCAACAGTTATCCTACTTAACTTTCTATTAACCTAAAGTGTAAAAATCTTATTTAAACATGGCTGTGGGCATCATTTGGTAACATTTTTCAAAATTATTACAGAACAAAGTGGCCATGGACATCATTTGGTAACATTTTCCAAAATTATTACAGAGCAATTCAGTGATTTCTGAGGTACTCAATATGGCTATGTACTACAGGTAAGAGCCAATAAACTAATTATTTTGAAAATACTACTAACTACATCATGGTGTTAAGGACAATTCATAATGGAGAATAAGCATTTTTTTTTGTGAGGGGAGTTGGACAGACAGGTATTAATTTATTTTTGTTTGCCATCCCTTTTTTAGCTTATTTATTTCAGTTGCCCAGCTACATTGAACTAGACCATTTGGTTGCATGCAGGTGGCTTAAAAATAGAGGAACTTGATTGTGAGTTTATATAATGGAAGAATATTGTGATGAACCCTGACCTTTCTGAACATGTGATTGTTTATTATTAATACTGTTTGAGGTATATCTTTTAGACTGCATTTGTATCTATTTTTTTTAATCTGGGAGTACAATAAATGTTTTACAAAAAATTAAAAATAAAATATTTTCTGCAACTGCTGAATGAATTGCCTGTTACAATTCTGAATTTCCTTAAATATGAATCTATTTAGGTAATCCTTATATTTAGACTTTACTGTCTATCACATCCATAATTGTTAAGCAGTGTTTGTTTTCTTTAATAGTATCTATTCCTCTAAAAGCATATAAAATAATCTCTGTAGTTAAAGCATGAAAACTGTTTTTAAGTGTTTTCACTATAAGGCGAAAGTAAGGTACTATTTCAGCGCAAGCATTGTTACAGCAACCATTGCTACAAATACCTGGAACAAAGCCTGGAATCATTGAAGAGCCACAAAACCCCCAGTAGCTAGGGAATAATTCCAAAAACTTAGAAACGAAACAAAAAAAATCAGTTCTCCTGGATAAAAATAATTATTTCATACAGCTGTAAAACAGGCATCAAAACAACCCAAAAAAATTCTGGGCAGGAATAAATAAACTACTTTACACTGGCAAACCATCCACCCCATCTACTACGTCCACGAGTGAAATCACAAATATACCTGATACGTTCAACAAATACTTTATAGAAACTATCTCCAATCTTCTTCAACAACAGCCCACATCTACCACCACTAACTGCCCCGAACCGGCAGATAGACCTAAAACAACCTTCAAAATTCAAAATATCCCTACCAGCTATGTCAAAAAGTTGCTAACCAAACTTAAATCTACTGCACTAGCAGCTGATGGCATCCCTGCTGAATACCTTCAGTTGGCTGCTGATGAACTTGCCTTCCCAATAACTATCCTTCTAAACAGATCTATATCCGAAACCACCATTCCACCCATCTGGAAGACCTTCTGTATCATCCTCCTCCACAAAGGTGGTACCTACACCAACCTCACTAACTATCGCCCCATAGCCATCCTGTCTCCACTAGCTAAAATACTTGAAAAATGTACGCACCACTAACTTATACCATACTTATTCAACAGCCAACTTCTTTCTCTCCTACTGAGCGTGGATTTCAGCCTGCTCACAGCACCACCACTGCTCTACTTTCTTTCACAAACCTCATCAACCAAAACAAACAAACAGGCAATCTAATATCTGCCATATTCCTGGACCTGTCAAAGTCCTTTGATATGGTCAACCATCTTAAACTGCTTCAATCCCTTACTGACCTTGACTTTAGTAACCATGCCTGGTTTCATAAGTTTCGACAAGGAAGACAACAACTGATTCAATGGGACAACAACCTATCCTCACTGCTACCCATCACTACAGGAGTCCAACAAGGGCCCATTCTAGGACCCTTCTATTCTGCATTTTTACCAATAATCTCTACAACATCTGTCAAGATGCAGCTGTTATTCAATATTCTGACAACTCATCACTAGTCTGTTCAGCCAATAATCCACAGAAACTCCTCTCTATCACCCAAAGAGTCTTTCAAACTACCCAAACCTGGTTTCTTAACAAAAACCTAATACTAAATCCCAAAAAGACCAAACTGTTGCTATTTAAACCAAACAAATCTACCACAATACCCAACCCATTCATTATTGTGTCCAGGGATGGGACTATTATCTCCCCAGACACTCATACTAAACTCCTAGGTATGACCATTGATAACAACCTCAAATTTGATCAGCATATAAATCAAACAATTAAAAACATCCACAAAAAACTGGGTGGTCTATATAAAAATAAACCATTTCTAACCCAACCTGCCAGGATAACTATTGCTCAAACTCACCTTCTTTTCACACTATTCTATGGCTCACCCATTTTCACCAACCTACCCAAAACTAAAATTGCCAAGCTCAGCACCTGTTACAATCAAATTGCCAAATGTTCTACAGGTGCCCCTACTGAGTCCACCACTGTCATTCCCTAAGACAACTTGAATGGCTTGAATTCCCTAATTTCCCAACCTTCCATCAGCTTTCCTTTGCCCACAAACTCCTAATACTCCCAGATAAAATTCCTGCACTGGCCAATTGACTACAACTACAAACTAATGCTAGACAACTTTGTTCTAGCGATAAAAAGCTAGTCAACATCACCAAAAGGAATAACACAGCAGAGGACTCTCTCTTTCCTAATTACCTAGGTAAGATTTGAAATGTTCTACCTTCTGCTATTACCTCAGCAGACTCACAGGTTACATTTAAAAGACTCCTCAAAGAACACCTAAAACTCACATAGATATGCGCATGGTCCCCACCAGGCTGACCTCCCCAACCATGCCCATCCTCTTCCCCATTTTCTTGCTCCCTGTCTCAGCTATACCATTATGAGGAACTGCAGATTTTTAAACTTCTCGCTCCCTCTCAGTGTCACCTGTGCATCTGACCCCTTAGCTAGTACCTATACAGATAGTGACACTAAAACACTGCTAGGGCACTCTTTTACAAGCCTTTTATAATTTTCTTTCTTTCTACATCTTTACACCTGCTTTTTCCTTGCTTTCTTACTTAATCTTTATATCCGACCACTTAACTCTGTTGTTTTACTTGCTACTATACACCTAGCTATGTCTAACTTGTATACATTCCAACTGTATAAACTAAAGATAATGCAACTTCTAGACACAAAGTTAACCCGTGGATCTTATCCTGCATTTCTTTTACTTATGTATTGTCTCATCCAATTCGAAAATTGTAAAAGATGTGCACATTCTATGTAACTATGTTAATTTTAAGCTTCAGAACTATGTAGCTATATTAATTTTAAGCTTTGTATTATCTGTGTAAATTTGCATGCTTCTGTGTACTCCTAATATCTGCTTGTAATTTGATCTATGGAGCTTTTATCCCCAGGCCTCTGCTGAAAATGGACATGCATCCAGTTAGACTTTCCTGGTCAAAATGTAAAATAAATAAATTAATAAATAAAAATGTACTCTTACCTAAACTTAAATACAGATTATCCTATCTAGATATTCTTCCTAGAATGTTCAAAGTATTCATATTGCTGAAAATAAATTTTTTTGATTTGCATTAGATTTTTTTGAGTGGCTAACTAATAAATCTTTTTGGAATGGTACCTAATAAAGCTTTTTGGAGTGGTTAGGTAATGAAGGTTTTTGGAGTGGTTAACTAATAAAGGTTTTTGGAGTGTTAACTAATAAAGGCTTTTGGAGTGGTTATTAATGAAGATTTTTGGAGTGGTTAACTAATGAAGGTTTTTGGAGTGGGTCACTAATGAAGATTTTTGGAGTGGTTAACTAATGAAGCTTTTTGGAGTGGTTACTAATGAAGGTTTTTGGAGTGGTTAACTAATGAAGGTTTTTGGAGTGGATACCATCATGTTTGTGGAGTTTCTGTTAAGCTACAGTGAAACAGAAGGACATGTTTTTGCTGTTGGTGTTGTTGACACCAACTAGTTTGTGGGTTCAGTGTTTCTTTATCATGACTGGGACCCACCACCTAGAACCGTCTACCTAAAGAAATTAATAGAATGTCTACACTGAAAAAAATGTAAAGAAAAAATTACAAAAGCACATTAGCAACAAAGCCGTGTGCAAGTGCAATAGGGACAATGGCATACAAGCAACTACATCAAAATGTAAATAGTGTACAAAAGTTTCATGGGCTTCTAGTTTTGCATTGTTAGTTCTTTAATACTTGTTAAAAAGCATTTGTTTAATTGTATAATTTTCTGTACAACTTACAGTTTCTGCTCAGTTGTACAATATTAATCTCTGTTCATTTGTAAAGTGTTAACTCAAGTGTTTTATGGCCTGTTTTTGAGCCTGGGTTGTAGTGGAAAATGGACAAATCAGTCCACCTTCCTAGTCAACAAGTAGTATATAAATAAATACTGTGACAGCATTTCTTCTAAAAATGCATATTTTTCTAAATTTGGAAGAGTCTGTAAATAAATCTCTGTCTGAGGCATAATTTTTAATGTTTTTTTGTCTGTGTGTTTGTATGTGCATGAGCACCTGCCATGTGTGTTTCAGAGTCTGTGCATGTCTGCCTGCCTGTGTGATTATTTGCATGTGTGAGTGTGTGTGTGTGTGTGTGTGTGTGTGTGTGTGTGCCTGTGTGTTTGTGTTTGCTGACTATGTGTGTAGTGTATGCGTTTGTATGTGTCCGTGTGTGTGTGTATGAAAGTACACATACTGTGTGCCACTTCAGTCATTTTATATTTCTGCTTGTCGTGCAGTGAACTGAGGAAAAATGTGTCACAAAACAAAGAGAGGATTCACTGACTACACCCTGCATTAAAATTATGTTTTTGATATAATTTTTTATGTCTGCTCCTGTGGTTTACTTTTCTTCTTATCAGTGAGAAGCAGACATTTTAGTGATTTTGAAATGCATTTGCACATTTTTTTATAACAGTGCATATGTTGTTGCCTTGTGATGCATGGCTGAAGAAGAACTATGTTCCCACTGTTGTCATCTGGTTCACATGATGAGCTCAGTCTTATTTAAAAACACACTTTGTGCAAGTGGATAGGGACCCATTCTGCTTATGCTGTGGAGATTTCTTACTATGTTACTATTGGATATGATAATCAGGCCTGCCTCCACAATGGATGCATTCCATTGCTTCATTTGCAGTGGCCTTTTGAAGGACTTCGAATTTACTTTTTTCTTTCTCAGACAGCTGCCTAGATATTTTCCTTCTCCAGCTTTTACATCATTCCAAGAAAATAACTTCATCTTAAACTATAAGGCTAGGTTTGATGAGAATAAATCTACCACTATTTTGCTTAATGATAAATCTGCCACTCATTTCTGAGTCAGGTTGTAACAGATCTATGAGCTGTACTTAGGTTTTATAAAGCATTTATCAGTTAAACTAATATTCAATGTATGTTTGGAATGAAAAGATTGTGTGAATTGATATCCTTTTTCTATGCAATGTATAAAGAGTTTATTATATTTGCAACTGATGCTTGTAACTGCAGTTTGTAACTGTCTGCTGCTGTGAAGTAGAGCAATTTTACACAACAAATAAAAATAGCAGACACGTGAAAGTGATGTGTGACTATTGCTAGGCCAGGAAGTTAGAAATCTAAACATGCAACTCAAAAATTCTGTAAGGAAATAGCAAGACAAAACAGGAAAACAAACTAACTAGGATGTAAATGTGAAACTCTATTTAATTGTAATTGTGGATTCTGTATGGCATAAGTCATGTAACTAAATAAACAGACAGTGAAAAAAATACTACCCTCAGGCTTGTGTATACAGATCTGGGTGTTTGTGTTCCCCACTTATGTGTATGCCTGTGATGTCTTCTAGAAATTCAGATGGTAGGTCTCAGTAATCCTTTCACTTCAGAAATAACTAACAGAACATTTATTTTAGACAAACCTTTTTTTTTTCTTTCATGTGACCCATTTACTCAAAGTTATTATTTTCTCTGTGCAAGGATAACTCTCTGCATAGTTAACCATTAACTGTACTGCTTAATTTATTCTCTTGTAAACTATGTTTTTTATTCTCTTTTAAAAAGTTTGTGGTTTATCATCTTGTTACTTATTAATTAATTGGTAAGAGGGTTTGTGTTGTTAATGTTGAAAAGGTCAGTCACTGAGGGATCTTTTGTTTACTGGGAAATTCCATCTGGACAAAGGCCTAGGGAGAAACACTCCAAAACAAGGATAGAAATACATTCTGACAATTCAAAATGAAAATGGTCAGAAAACATAATTTACAAAGTATTTCAAACTAAACAATCAATACACATTATTTAGAAAGCATAGCAAATGAAGGAAGTACATGTTTTCACTATAATCTTTTATACAGTATCCTTAGTAGACAGACATAGGATCACATACTTCAAACTGTAGAGTTAGGATTGCATCCTTCAAAATGTTAGCATGGTACAGTTGTATAGCTTGTTAGTTGCTTGGTGATATTTTAGGATAGATTGAGTTATTGCATGTTCATAGGTTCATAGGTGTGTACTAGGCTAATGGCCCTGGAAACTTTACAAGTCTAGCCCATAGGATTACCTTGGGATCGTGCCACCTGACCTTGGTTCCCAGTGCCTCTGTCGAGTAGAGCCACTGGGGTGATCCCCGTGGTGAATTTTCTATTTCCCATCCACTATTTCTCTTGAAGAGGGCCAGTGAGGTGCTCTGTTTGACATGTATGGGAAGTCTATTCCATAGCATGGGCAGTCACTGAGTTATGGACTTGTCCCTCCAGCATGTCCTGTTGATTATGGTAATGAGGTTGAGGTCTCTGGAGCATGTGGTGTGGAGGGATTGGGATTTCTTTAGATGTAGAATTTCTAACAGAGCTGGGTCAGGCATGGCTTTGTAATTCAAGCAGAGATCGCCTCTAACTAGGCAATATGAGAAAGAGAAGAGTTGGAGTTCTTTGAGTCTGTCCATATAGGACAAGTGATTATGGTCTAGCATCCACTTTGTGAGGTACTTTTGTGGCTACTCCAGTTGTTTCAGGTGTCTAGTGAGGTAAATGCCAAATGGGGCATTGTACTCAATGAGTGGTCTAATGAGAGAAGAGTAGAGGGAGACAATGACCTATTTCTTCCTGATGCAAAACCCCTAGTAATGAGATATGCCACACAGAAGGTCTTTAACCACAGTGGCAATGTGGTGGTCAAAAGAGAGGTTGCTGTCAACTTGTGTTCCCAGATCTCTTATAATGGCTTCTGTGTTCAGTGAACTATCATCAATGTGGTAATTCATGGGAAATGTTTTTTTCCCAAAGGGCATGATGGCACATTTTTTGGCATTGAGCTTAAGGCCATGGTTCTGACACCACTTGTTGGTCTCAGTGATGCCATTCTGTAGGATGCTGAATTTAGGGCTATGTTACAAGTTCCTGTGTTTGCCCATATCTTACTTGGATAGAAGGAAGTTTCTCTGTTCACTGTGAGAGAGGGAGCTTTGAGCAGCCTATCTGTTCTTGGAGGAGTTGTTTCAGCCCAGAAATTAGTAGTTTATTGGACATTTTGGGCTAATTTCTATCTCTTTCATTTCCCTGCTATAAAACCCGCATTTGTGTGGTTTTGCATACTGGGCAGCGCTGGTTAGTTAGGGTATAACTATTCTCGGCTCCACAAAGTCTATTCTTCAATTTTTCCCTTGGAACTAGACAAACTTTCAACTTAAGCACTCAAACCATTCACTTCTCATCCCGGCACTTGCTCAAAACTCATAGCAAGCACTAATAAACCTTAGCACCAGACCCCCCCTATACTGTAGAGAAGGACAAGGCTCTCAATTTGACCTTACCAGCCAGTCATTATAACAGTTCACTGTACCTATTCAGGCATGTCCAAAGGGCAGTTTCAGGTGTACTCTCTGGTCCAACTGGTGAATTTGGGCATTTTGAGGCAATGTTACAATTGCCTCATGTACACAGAAAACCCTCTCCTCCTTCCACCAAACAATAATACATGTGAGAGGTGCAATTATACAGCCAAACTGGAGGCTAAGCTCTCTCAACCCAAGACTGGATCAGACAGTGAAGAGGAGAAGGGAATTAACTTGCATCACCCCACCAGTCTCACATAGACCTATGAAACCAGCACCAGCAAAAAACACACATAAATACATAAAAACATGCTCAGAGGCTCTAAATAAAAATCTGCAAAAGCAACAGAGACCTCCAAAGCAGACATCCAAGCAATCTCCACCCCCCAACACAAACCATGAAACACATTCTTCATAAAACCAGTGTGCCACGCAATCACAGCCCTTAAGGCAAAATAACATACCAACACACTAGTAATAGGTGACTCTATAGTCATTCACACTGAAGTCCCACTCACTAGGCTGAACAAAGAGAAGGTTACTGTTAGCTGCATGTCGGGTGCCAGGATCCACCACATGACACAAGTACTCAGGTCACTCCAGAACAAGTACAAATATGACTCTGTCATTGTCCATATTGGTGTGAATGACCTGAGCTGTACCTCCCTGGACTACATGAAAAGAGACATGGAGGAGCTCTCTGATCACATAGCCCAGGCCAGTATGACCCTGACCCTGAGTAGCATCCTGCCCTCACCAAGAATGATACCATGGTACAGAGAAAAAATGATCAATTTCAACAATTGACTAAGCTTCTGGTGCCATTCAAAGAGGATCCAGTGTCTGTCAGCCAGGGATGACATACTCGACAAGCCATGCTGCTTTGCTAGAGATGGCTTGCACCTGTCACCCTTAGGCTTTCGAATACTGGCCAAGGCTCTTGCCACCCCCATAGTACCTTTTTTAGGCAAGGCTCAAAAGACAAACGCACCATCGTAAATAGTACAAATGACAAAAAACTGAGGGTAATGCTACTCAACGCCAGAAGTCTAAACCTCAAAATGCATGCACTCAAGGCACTTGTCAGTATGGCGAAAATCGATATATGTGCAGTAACAGAAACCTGGTTTAAGGCTCCAGAGAGTACCCCAGCACTACCAGGCAACAACTCATACCATACATTTCGGCAACAAAACCCGGACCGAAATACAAAATGGGGGGGAGTATCCATATTCATCAAGGCTACCCAAACCTCCAGGTTAGTGGCACAGCACGATGCTTCAGAGATCATCCACGTGCAACTAACAATGGGCAAAACTGCTATACAAATTATAGCTTGCTACAGATCACCCACCAGGTCCTGGACCCCCACTCCGCATTCTTGGAAACACTGTGAAACATAAAGGTCCTACCAAACACCTTGATATTGGGTGATTTCAATTACCCAAACATTAACTGGGAAAACTACTCAAGTACAAACTCCCTTGCCCAACATTTCCTAGAATTTATAAACTCAAATGCCCTGGATCAACTGGTCAACATTCCCACCAGAGGTGACAACATATTGGACCTGGTCATCACCAATATGAGCGTCCGGTATTCCACACCGGAGGTCAACCCCTCGCTGGTTAGATCTGACCATAAACTAATCACGCTGGATATCTACATTCTACCACCACCCCTGGTCCAAGAAACCACTGTGAAAAACTTTTCAAAAGCAAACTTCACATTACTTAAGACTGAGGTGGGAAGATTAAAAGCCCCCATGCTAAAGGATAGAGCTGTCCAAGCTGCAAAATCCTTTACAAATGCACTCTATGGGCACGTACAAGAATGCATGTATCATGGTATCCCAAACAAAACCAAGACTCACTCCTCCAAGAAAAGGAAACCAGTCTGGTGGACCCTTGCCTTAAACAAGCTATACAATAGAAGGAGGAAAGTAGTACAGAAAAGAGTAAAATCCCAAGAAGGGAAGACATCCCTGATCAGTACCAGCAAGAAATTATGATCCCTCATTAAATCATCCAAGGCTAGCTTTGAAAGAAAAGTTGCCATGGACTCCAAAGATAATTACAAGGCATTCTTTAGTTATGTCAAGAATCTAAGTGGCAATTCTCAGATCTGCTCGGAGTTAGTGCAGAATGGCAAAAACTACACTGAACTGACCAATATAGCCAACATCCTGGCAGACAGGTTTAGTGCAAACTTCACCCCCCTCTCACCCCCAAAAGGGCCCATCACTATACCAGAAGAATGTAGTGCCCCCGAAATCACAGAAACTCAGGTTGAAACAGCCCTTTCCAAAGCCAAAAACACAGCATCATGTATGATGGTGTCCCAGGCTGCATCATACATGAGCTCAAAGATGAACTAACCCCTCACCTAAACACACTGTTTAAACTCAGCCTCTCCACAGGCTACGTGCCCACAGAGTGGTGCATAGCAATGATTATTCCGCTCCACAAAGGTGGAGCCACAACAGACCCTGGGAACTATCGCCCTATAAACCTGACTAGCTTGGTCTGCAAAGTTATGGAGTGCATCATCATGGATCTCATTAACAGAGACATTGGGAACCTCCAAACACTGCACCCTACCCAGTTCAGCTTTGTTAAGGGCAGACCATGCTTCCTAAACCTGGTGGACTTCTTTGAGACAGTTATCAAGGCTATAGACGAAGGAAAAGTGGTCCACACAGCCTACCCAGACCTCACACTAAGGACATGTAACAACCTTAATAACTTCAAAACCCAACTTCATTCCTACCTCTATTTAAATAGGAATTGCAACTGCACTCTTCAGCCCATACCTCTCAAGCTATCTTCTCCCTTCTCTCCAGGCTAACCTCTTCACCTTCCTAACCTCTTTTTAAATATACTTAGCATAGGTAACTAAATAGTAAAATTTTGATTTTTATGATATAAGCCTGTTTTCCTCCTGAACAAAATAGAAATTGCTAGTGTTTTTTCTTTTTGTAGCTACCTGCTATTTGTAATACAAACTGTCTTTGACTTTTCATGTAATTAAACTGTTGTTTTCCTGTTGGAGCTTTTCTCCCTGTGCCTCCACTGAAAACAGGCCCCCAAGCCCAGTGGACCTCCCTGGTAATCAAACTGAAATAAATAAATAAATAAATAAATCTTTGCCTGACATACAAGGCCATGTCCAACCCAGAATTGATGGACATGCTCTACCTAAAGAAAACCATATCCCCTCGACCCACATGCTCCAGGGAGCTAAACCTCACCACAACAATAAATAGGATGTGCTGGAGAGATAGATTCCTGTCCCAGAGACTTCCCATGCTCTGGAACAAGATTCCAATCTACATTAGGCAGAGCTCCTCGCTAACCCTCTTCAAGAGAAACCTTGACGAATGGATGGGAAACAGAAAGTTTACCCCAGGGATCACTTCAATGGCTCTGCTGGACAGAGGTTCAGAGGTTCATAGGTTGGTACTAGGCTATCAGCCCTAGGGCCTATACAAGCCTAGCCATAACAATTCCCTGGCTATTTCTTCCCACACAGGGGAACTAATCTAAGGGGGCAGCGAAAGCCAACACATTCCAGTTAGGCTTATAAATGCCTTTGGGCAGATAGCCTAGTACATACCTATGAACCTATGTCAACATCACTTTGGGAATTAATAATAGATACCAGCTTGCAATCATCTGTGAACTTTGTCAGCCAGAATCCTTTCGTGTTTGCCTGGACTTCAGAGGAGAAGAAGATACCAAACAGGAGAGGACCCAGGACCGAACCCTGTGGGACTCCACTCGTGAGTAGTCGGCAGTCTGACTTGGAGTCAGCTACTTTCACACTGTAGGTTCTGTTGTGAGCCTGTTGGCAGCCACCTGGTGATATAGGGGTTGATGCCTAGCTTAGTGAGTTTTTCTATGATTCCTGAGTGAGGAATGGTATAAAAGGCCTTGGCCAGATCAAGGTAGGCTGTATGAACCACCTTGCCTTCATCCACAGCTCTGGTGACTGACTCAGAGAAGTCGACCAAGTTGAGCAGGCATGATCTCCCCTTCACAAAACCAAACTGTGTGAAATCCAAAGTTTGTAGATTCCCTATATGTTTGTTTATTAGGTCCATGATGATGTGTTCCATAGATTTGCATATCAGACTCATCAGGCTAATGGGGCAATAGTTCCCAGGGTCTGTAGTCACTCCTACTTTGTGAAGAGGGATGACTGTAGCAGTGCAACATTTGGTAGGGACAAAGCCTGAGGTGAGGCTGTGATTGAACAGGGCACACAGGTGAGGTGCCAGGTCACTCTATGCGTCATGTAGAACACAGACAGGGATATTGTCAGGTCCCATAGAAACTGTATTCTTGGCCTTGGACAGTGCTGTTTTATCCTGTGCAGCAGTAAAACTGTGTGCCTGGTAATCTACTGGTATTCTGATTAGTCCTTTTGATGGGGGAGATAGGGGTAAACTTGGCACTGAATCTGTCGGCCAGTATATTGGCAATATCTGTTGGCTTGGTATAGGAGGTGCCATTGGGCATTAGCTCAGATCAAATCTGGGTATTGCCATGGAGATTCTTTGCATAACTGTAGAAGGTCTTGTGGTTGTCTTAACTATCTGATGCAATTCTGTTTTCATAGCTAGCTTTAGAGGATTTGATGAGGGATCTCAACTTTTTGTTCAGGCTGATAAGGGAGTTTTTCCAGTCTTGGGACTTCACCTTATTCCGCATCAGTTTCCTCCTTCTGTTGTAGAGTTTGTTTATGGCAGGGGACCACCATATTGGCTTCCTTTTTTTGGAGGAGAGCACCGTGGTTCTATTGGGTATGGCTAAATCCATGCATTTGTGTACGTGTTCGTACAGTGCATTGGGGTATGATCATGTCATGCAACTATTCTCCATTTGCATGGGTGCCATGAAGTTATCCTCCTCTGTTTTTAGGATGCCAAAGTTAGCTTTGGAGAAGTTTTTCATGGTGGTTACCTTTGCTGAGGGAGTGGATGTGAATTTCGAAGGTGATTAGTTTGTGGTCAGATCTAACCAGGGAGGATTTGACTATTGATGTAGAGCAACGGTCACCCATGTTAATAATGACCAGGTCAAGGATGTTGCTACCTCTAGTAGGAGTAAGAATGAGCTGGTCCAGGGCATTGGAATTAATGAATTCCAGGAAACGTTGGACAAGTGTATTGGTACACGACTAGTTTTCCCAGTTAATGGAGGGGTAGTTGAAGTCGCCCTAATATTCTCCAGGGTGCTTAGGAATGTGGAGTGTGAGTCTTTGGACATGGTTTGGGACCTATAACAGGCTACGACCTGAATCGCTGTCTTACCCAATGTTAGCTGCACCTGAAGTATCTCTGATGCGTTATGTTGGGCTACCAGTCTGGAGGTGTGCACATATTTATGAATATGGAAACACCACCGCCTTTGGAGCTTCTGTCCAAGTTCTGGAGCCGAAAGGTGTGGAATGAGTTATAGCCTGGTAGTTCAAGGGTGCTTTCTGCTGCCTTGAACCAGGTCTCTGTTACACCACAAATGTCGATGTTCTCCATTTTAAGGAGTGCTTCGACAGAGTGCATTTTGAGATTTAGACTTCTAGCGCTGAGCAGCATGACCCTCAGTTCGCATTTGTTTGTAGCTGTTATGGTGGTAATTTGATCTTTAGAACACTGCCTAAAAAAGCACTATAGACATGGCAAGAGCCTTGGCCAGTAACTGGAAGACCAGAGTGACAGATGCAGGCCATCTCTGGCAAAGCTTCAAGGTCTGTCAGTCATGGCATCCCAGGCAGACAGATACTAGATCCCCTTAGAATGACACTAGAAACTTAGCCAGTTGTTGAAATAAATCATTTTCTGCTTGTACTGTGGTATCATTCTGGGTGATGGTAGGATGCTGCTCATGGCTAGGGTCCTACGCACCTGGGCTACACAATTCGAGAGCTCCTCCATGTCTCTTTTCATGTAGTCCAGGGAGGTATGTCTCAGGTAATTAACACCCACATGTATAATGACAGAGTCATATCTGTACCTATTGTTGAGGGACCTGAGTGCATGTGTTATGTGGCGGATCCTGGCACCTGACAGGCAGTTGACTGTTACTTTCTCCTTATTCAACCTATTGAGTGGGACATCAGTGTGCCTCATTATTGAGTCACCTATAACTAATATGCTGGGCATGCTGTTTTGCCTTAGGGCCTTCGGCTGAATGGCACAGTGTTTAGGAGAGTTATGTGTCTCATGATTAGTGTTGTGTTGTTGTGGTCGAGTGTGTTTCTGCCTCGGAGGTCTCTGTTGTTTGGGTAGATTTTTATTGAGAGCCTCCATGAAGGTGGATGTGTGGTTTGTGTTTTTTGCGAAGGCAGTGCTTGTGTGTATTCTGGATGGCTATGTGTTCTATGTGGTGTGGTGCAAGTGTTGACTTTCTTCTCTTGACCAGCTATTTCGGTCTTGTCTGGAGAGTGCGTGCCTTCCAGTTTGGATATATAAGTGCATCTCTTGCAAGTCTGAGTGTTGGAAGGTAAGATGAGAGGGTTGTCAGTGTATGTGAGGCAGTCGCTACATTTGGTTTGAAAGTTTTTTCCATGCCTTGCATATGGTGACAGAGAATAGCAATTCACCATAATAATTATTAGATTTTTTTAGCAAAAATTAGTTTATGTTCTGGGGATCTCAAGGTTCTATTTCATACATACTATTGGATGAAATTTGAAAGAGGTGGCATTTTAAGTGAATGGTGAAGTATTTTGTGAGTTGTGATTAGCTAGGAAAGGGTGATGTGTTGAGGAAGTTCAAGCCAGTTAAAGTACTTAGCAGTGCATAGTGATGGGAGAGGTTTGAGAAGCTGCAGGCACATTTGCTAATTTATTGTAGGTGCTTTCTAATTTGTATTTGGAGAATAGCTGATATTTCTGAATATTGTTGAGGCACATATGAGGGTAGGAAGGAGAAGAGAGGTGCCTACTGTTCTGCTTTTTTTTGTTTGTTTCTATGATCACTTAGTAGGTGCATTGCTGTGTAAAGAGAGCCTAGTTTACAGTGTGTCTTTGACTGCAGTGTCAATGTGCATATCAGATTTTAACTTGTTATCAATGATTGCTCTTAGTAATTTTGTGTTGTTGACATTTTCAATTTTTGTGTTGTTTGAGGAGATAATATTAAGGTCAGTGTGTTTATTTGATTTATGTTTTTAGGAAGGAATAGGATTAATTTGGTTTTATTGGGATTAAAAGCAATTGAAATTTATTTAGCCAATTTTCTATAGAGGTGAAAGCTTTCTGTGTGATAGTTTCTAAGGTAGGAATTTTATTTATTTATTTATTTGTCTTTGTTTACCGGGAAAGTTTGACTGGGTGATATCCATTTTTAGCAGACACCCAGGGAGGAAAGCTCAATTTGCTTACATTGCATTATACTAAGTTTCAGTCAAACACAGAGTAGATACATTTCTATTTACATTTATACACAAACAGTTGTTTGGAGAAGATTTGGTGCTGAGCAAACTACAGCTGAGTTGTCAGTATATTAGTTGATGTTGTCAAGTTTTGATTCCTTATGCATGGCAGCAATGAAAACAATGGAAAGTATTGGTCCAAGTATGGATCCTTCGGGACTGCTGTAGTGATTGGAAGGAGCATGCAGTGGGAGTCATCCCATTTTACAAATCGGGTGTGATTATTTAGATAACTAGTGAATCAGCTAGTTGAGGGAGTTGTGAGGCCTATAAAATCTAGTCTTTGGAGGAATAGTTGATGTGAGACCATGTTGAAGACTTCTGACAACTCCAATAAAAAGGCAGAGACAAAATTACCTGAGATTTTACTTTGATTAACGGCATCTACGTTAACGTAGAAGTGCAATTTTATTGCTGTGGTGGGGTTAAAAGCCATGTTGGGTAAGATAATGTAACTGGTTATCAAGCAGAAAGGCTAAGAGTTGTTGATGTGTGCATTATTCAAGTACTTTGGAGAGGGGAGGAAGAATTGTTACAGGCTGATAGTTTGACAGTTTGAAGATTGTGTCATTTTAGTGTAATGGGATTATGAAGGAAGCTTTCCACAGAGCTGTGATGTAGTTTTCCATAATGGATCTATAAATTAGGATAGTCACAAGGTAGCAAATAGTGCCAGTGGATATACAGAGTTATTTGGATAGGGTCTATGTTAAATCATCCAATGCTTAAAAAAGTGAACAATGATTTATTGAAACCACGTAAGCGAAAGCTTGCAATCTCGAACGCTTAGAACAGCGACTTTTTCCAAGGGGGAAAAAATCACTGTTCCACAAAAAAAAATTAAAACATTGCATAAAGTGGGGTGCTTCACCACCCACACCCCCTGATGTGGGGGGCTGTGCCACCCACACCCCCCCTACTTAAATATACCAAATCTGAGATTGCACTACAGTCACAAAAATGGCAAAGCAACGGAAGTGGCCAAGCAATTTCTTTCCTAGGGAAATAATTCACTTATATGCCGTTTCACTATTTTGTCTTTTCATGCTTTCAAGTTCGATCAAGACACATTCGAAAGAATGTGTCTTCGATCATTTAATAGGAACCCATTTGGATTGCAGGTTATCAGAAGCTAGTGTTGTGAGTTTCAGTTTTATAATGTAATTTTTTTAAGGTATTTGTCTGGATGGTTGTTAGATTGAGTTGGGTTGGGGAGCTATGGTCAGGGAAGTTAGGTGTGGGTGGGTATAGGTTGTTATTGTATGAGTTAAGTAGAGCACTGAATATGTAGTGTTTGTTGAATTTGTCTGCAATGTCCCTGCTGCTTTAGATGAAAAAGGATTTCAGTTGGGTGTTCTGCCGAATTTTAGGAGGTTGTTTAAATTTTGCCAATATCTTTTGGTAATTTTTGTATGTGTGGTCTGGTGTGTTTTTATTACAACAACTTTTTGTGTGGTTTCTGAATCACCAATACTTATCTAATTAGGATTGGAGACTTGTTTTGTTCTGTTATTCCCAGGCTTTGTCTCTGTCTTTCTTGGGTTGTTTAGTTTGACAGGTTAGCTATAATGTAGAATTTATTTTCACTCTTTTATGCCTCATTGAGGCTTGCTGGTTTACTATGGCTAAGAAGGAGTTACTGAAGTGACAGACAACTTAATCTAGAGGCAGATATTTGAGGAGTTCCCAGTCACAATGTTTAAGTGTGTTACTGATATGGATTATCAAAATTGGTTAATTTTCTCATGGAGCTGAAGTATAGGAGTTTGGGTGGGCTTGTGGTATTCTCTGTTGGTGTAGGTGGGGTTCTGATTATTGAATTAGTCTGGGAGGGTGCTCGTTAGCTTAATTTCTTCAGAGTTGGTTGAGAATGTGCAGCCTAATACCAATTTTTGGGGGGTATTGTGTCAAATTGAGTTGGTTGCTGGATCAGCTGAGTGACATGATAGAGGTTAATATTATGGGGGCTAGAGTTAGTATTGTTAGAGGTCCAATTTAGGTTAAGGTCACCAAACATGATGGTTTCTTGATTGAATGTAGATGATAAGTAGCTAAATATGTTTTTGGTATTGTAGGCTTGCCATTTTGAGGGGAGGGTGATGTAGGCTGCTGCACTGATTATAGATATCTGATTGTTCAGCTGGAATTTGGCTGTTAATTTTTCTTCAGTGCTATATTGTGGAATTGTTGGGAGGTGGGTATGGATTTGTAAAGTGGCTTGAAAGATAATGAGCCCATTAGCCTATTCCATCTTTCCTAATGATGGCGTAACCTGGAGGAATGATTTCTTCATCTTCGATTTCAAGTCATAACCAGGTTTCAGTGATAACAAGGGTAAAGGGTTGATGGAAATGAATTCAAGCATGAAGGTTTGATATCTTACTGCAGATGCTTTGGGCAGTGAGATTACAAATTTTATGTCTGGAAGAAGAAACTGGGGTTTGTTGTTTTTTGTAGGATTGATAAGCAGGGGAATATGTATGCAGGTGGTTTGGGTGGGTTGGGTGTTAGGATTTTTAAGGTGGGGCTAGTGGGCTGAGGTTGGGGTGTATATTGCCACTTTATATTAGTTTATTGGAGTGGGTGGTTGAGGTTATGGAGTAGTAATTTTTATAATTTTTTTGCAATGGAGTGTGGGTTTTTGTATTTGGTGTAGGTTAGTAATGTATATTTGTTGAGTATGATTTGTCAATGCTAAAGAGGGTTGGTCAGGTTAGGGGATGTATCTGTGGGCCGGGAGTAAGTAGGTTTCTGTGGCAGACTTAGTTTGAGTGTAGCTAAGGTATGATTCATAAGTAGTTAATTGGCTTAGGATCATTAAAGTTCTTGTTAGTGGAAGTAGAGGTACATGCATGATCGGAGATGTGAAATAGTTATATAGAAGAGTGCAGAAAGAACATGAGAGGAGGAAAACTACAAAAATATTGGGATGCACCCCTTGAGAAGGGGGGGTTGATAAGATAAGAATGGGGAAAAAGATTATTTTCTGATTTCTAATTACTTGGTTATTTATTGGGTTTTAATTGGTTGACTATATTGGCTGGTATGGGGAGTGAAGCATCAAGTGGCATGTTTTGCCCAATAGAGTTTATGATATGGGGGTGATGTGTATCAGGTGATATGCTTTCATCAATATATTTAATGATATGGGGTTAATGGGGAATATAGTGATGTTATTTGTTACATGGTTGAGCGGAGCAGGGGTAGTCGCCAGAGAAGAGAGTCAGGTCCTGATGTATGGTAATGTACAAAAAACAAAATATATATTTAGTCATTTGCAGTGTAATCAAAATCTAATGTTAGCTACTTTTCATTTTATGTTTTTTTTTATCAGACAGGTTATAGGGTTGCTGCCTGCTATCTTTCTACATAGTGCCTTCCATTACTTTCCTGGTTGCAATGACACAAGGGTAGCAAGGTTTACTAACTTGTGTCAAGATAGAACACTGTAGCATTGGAGAATACATTGTTTTATTTAGTTAATTGTTAGTTAGCTATTGTGTTTATGTATTTATTTATTTTCTTTGTTAATCAGGAAAGACAGACTGAGCCTAGTCAAAGGCCCCTTTTCAGTGGTGGTCCTCGAAAAAAAGCTCCATTAAAGATACACATAACACAGAAGTACACTGGAATGCAAAGTAGTCATAGGCATTATATAAGTCGCTTAAATTATAAAAAAAAGTATGTACATTTTGCAACATAACACCATGTGTATCTGTGTGTGATTCTTGGAGTCTATTCAAAGTACAGTTATTGCAACCAAGAGAGCAATATAAGGCAGTGAAACTCAAAAAGAGAGACTAGTGAAAAGGGAGTCTGGGAAACAAGGTAAACTGTTCTACTCAGTAGGATTTTTTTTAAACAAGAAACATCTTTATTAAATTATCATGTATGAGACAGGACAAGTTACATTTATATAAACGACAACCACTGTGACACAATCTCAGCTGCAAATTTTATACATTCCAGACCGTGCAACACAACTGCAGCTGCAAACATTATACATCACTTTTATTACATCCAGTCATTGTCAGTCAGCCATTACATAGCTCATTCAAATCCTGCCTTCTTTTAAACTTCCTCCTCTAAATGTATTGATCCCACACTTCCCATTTTTCCTATGTAATTTTCTCATACCCTTTTCTAAACATAGGTTCATAGGTTCATAGATTAGTACTAAGCTAACTGCCCTTTCGAGCCATTTTAAGCTTAGCCAATTATCCCTTGTGAGACTCAAACCTTGCACCTTGTGTTTGTAAGGCAAACACCTTGACCATTAGGCCACCCTCCCAATTTCCAGTTGTTTTAACTCTGTTTCTCTCTTTAGTACTTCTAGTAAAGTTGGTTTAGACTTTGATTTCCATATTTTAGTAATTGTTTTTTTGGCAGCCATCATAATTAGATTCCGCAAGGTCTTACTATGTCTAGACAATGCAAAGTCTGTACCATATCTCAAAAAAATAATTTCCCTAGTCACTCCAACTTGCTCACCAAGCATCTCCAACAGAGCAGTCTGCAGGGAATCTTTAAAGTCTGCCATCTCATTACATTCCCAGAGAATATGTTCCCAGTCACCTGTTTCTGCCCCATCACACCTTCAGCATTCCTGTCTCCCTGATGAAAAATTCTTTGAAGTCTGCTTGGGGTATAAAAATACCTACGTAAGCACTTCCAGGCAAAGATCTGAAATCTTCTAGATTTTGTTACATGTTTAGGAGACATACATATATCCCCCCATTGTTTCTTTGTGAATTGCTTATCTACTCTCTCTTTCCAGTCCTTCCTAACCTCCTCTGATTGATTATTACAGTTATACTGCAATATTTTATATGTTCTACTAATTATTCCTTTTTTAATGGCAATTTCTGTTCTAGATTCTACTAAAACCTCTACCAGTACTGGTCTCTCAATAAGGACCCCCACCCCCCGTTTCTTTCTCTTTGCCTACACTGCAATATCAATCCTTGATATGGAAAGAAATCTTCATCCTGCAGTTCAGATAAGGTCTTGGCATCTTCCCATTCTATTACCTTTCCCTCAAGTTATTTGCTCCCAGTGCCTTGGTTGCTTAGATAGTTGTCTAATACATTCCCACCACCTCTTGCCTAATGTCTGTATCCCTAATTGCAGTCATCCCTATTGGCAGAATCTCCTTGTTCCATTCCTGTGTTGGCTTGCTTCTTAGAAGACCATCTGCTATTATGAATGTAATATTCTGTATGATTATTGTTGCTGTCCTTACAGGTCTGCATCCAAAATCCCAGTCTCTCCCTATTACTTGGGCTTCCCCTGTTTCATCATCATCTCTTTCCACTATGAATTATAGTTTTCTGCTTGTGCTATGTATCGGAACCTAACTGTGTTTCTCTGAAATACCCCTTCAACTCAGGTAATCCCAATCCGTCCTGTTCTGTTGGAAGAATCAGCTTATCCCACTTGACTCTTGCCATCTTCCCCTCCCAGATACAATCCTTCAGCTCTTTATTAATTGCTACCCACAACTTCTCCTCTGGTTGATAAAAACATGCTTGATTAATGTATAAGACTAAAGGGACTAGAACATTTTTAAGTGCTTGTGTCTTACTATCAATATACATATAACAGAACTTCCATTTTCTCAGTTTTTGTATTATCTTTTGATTAGTCTCTTTCCACATATCCTTAGCTGTCCATACTCCTAAATACTTAATTTTATCATATCACCATAAATATGGATCTTGGTGAACCAGTTCGTATATGGGCACATAATTTACCGCTATTGCTTTGGTTTTTACTTCACTAATTTTGTATCCTGAAAAGGTTTGAAACTGTCTCAATATGTTCTACAACACCGTAATGCCTTTCTGGTTTTGTCAGGTACAAAATATCATCTGCAAATAAAGCCAGCTTTTCTTTACTATACCAATTATATCCTTGAATTTTTGAGTCACTTATTTTCTTTGCCAATGGTTCTAAATATAATGCAAGAAACAAAGGGGAGAGAGGACACCCCTGCCTGGTTTCTCTGGTCAAGCAGAGATTATCAAAAAGGACCCCAACCCACTTTAATTTTCACCTCCAATCCTTCATATATCCTCTTAATCACCCTTATAATGTTTTCAGGGAATGCAAATGCTTATTGATGTGCTCATAATATCCCAACTTACTTTGTTATATGCTTTCTCTGCATCAAGACCCACCAACAACAATGGTATTTTCTTACATTCTGCCTGCCTATGGATCATCACTGTTCTGTTTGCATTGTCAAATGTTTCCCTTCCTTCCACAAAACCACATTGATCCATATCTATCAATGTTGGCATCACATTTGCCATTCTTTTAGACATTATTGACATAAATACTTTATAATCATGATTTAATATTGAAATGGGCCTGTATGAAGCTGGATCTGATGGATCTTTACTGCTCAGTGGGATGTTGTGTAAATGGTATTCTTTGGTGTGGCTAGGGTAGGTCCATACATGGAGAAATAGCAGATATTTCCTACACGCACTTGATTCCATTTTGTATTAGTGAGTTGTATAGTGATTCATATTAGTGTGCCTTTTTATACTTACCAGTGATGTGACTTCAGAGTCCATACTTCAGCTAGTCATTGGATTTTTACATTTTGATTATTTTTTTCTGGGAAGTGAAGCAGATCCAGTGTTTATAGCCCATGCACACCAGTGTACATCACACAAGATATTAAAAAGTACAATTTGGTTAATATAAAACTTTATTGATTCATTAAAACATTTGTGAATTTATATACACACACATGCATTTACAAACACATAGATATGATTATCTGAAAATCAACTATTATGCTTCAGTACACACATTTCTTTACAGACTTCTCCAAATATTAATGTATAAAAAATGTTAAGAACTTTGGTGAGGCCAATTACCTGAGACTAAGTGACAGCTTATTAAACTTCCAAGCCCCTTCAAACCCAGATGTCACTCAGATATCACTGAGGCCTACTTTGTGTTGTACACAAAAAGCACTGTAGAACCGCATTTATAGCTGCCTAGAGGAGGCAGTACCTGTCTGAGTCAAAGCTATGATTTCCAGCAAAAAAAAAAAACACCCTGGTGGACCCCTAGCATAAATAGGCTGTTCAATGAAAGGAAAAACTCCTCTCCAAAGCCAATAAAGAAAAGACAACACGGTGGAAAATACACTCATCAGTCTAAAAAAACAAATTAGAGAGCTGGTCAAATCTGACAAAGCAAGCTATGTGGCAAAGGTAGCCTTCCAGGTGAAAAAAACCATAAGGCCTTTTTTAATTATCTTCATAAGCTCAGAGGAAATGCTCAGCAATGTGCTAAGTTAATTGTAACTGGCAGCACTTACACTCAGCCTGAAACTATAGCAAACCTGCTGGCTGACAAGTTCATGTCAAACTTCCCTCCCCCCCATCACCTGCTACCACATCCAAAGAAATACCCACAACCATCCCCCTACTGGTCATTACAAGGGAATAGGTCCTTACTGCGATCACCAAAGTGAAAAACACAGCCTCCATGGCCCCCAACAACATTCCAGGATGCATTTTAAATAGCTTAAAAAGGAATCTATCAGTGTCACTAGATGCCCTCTTTAACTACAGCCTCCAAAGGGACTTTCTTCTAGAGGAATGGAGGACTGCAACTGTCTTCCCTTTGCACAAGGGGGGGCTCATAAACTAACCCAGCGAACTACAAACCCATAATTTAACCAGTCTTCTCTGCAAGGCCATGGAAAGAATTATCATGGACCTAATCAATAATGACATAAGAAATCACCAAACACTGGACTAGACCCTATTTAGGTAGGTAGGTTCATAGGTTCATAGTTTAGTACTAAGCTAACTGCCCTTGCAAGCCATTTTAAGGCTAGCCAATTATCCCTTGTGAGACTCAAACTCTGCACCTTGTGTTTGTAAGGCAAACACTTTAGCCATTAAGCCACCCTCCCAACCCACCAAGTTTGCAGTTGAATATAAGCTAGGAGCACTCATTGAATCCGCAAATGATGCTGACATCCTTCAAACAGGCCTAAAAACGAGACTAAAATGATAAAAATGCGTAATCTTACCCTTCGGTTAATCAGATATCCCTGCAAATTATAATAGGTTCATACATTCATAGGTGTGTACTAGGCTAATGGCCCTGGGGCCTTTACAAGCCTAGCCATACGATTACCCTGGCATAGTGCCTCCCAACCTTAGTTCCCAGTGCCTCTGTCGAGTAGAGCCACTGGTGTTATCCCTGGGGTGAATTTTCTGTTTCCCATCCACTCATCAAGATTTCTCTTGAAGAGGGTCATCGAGGTGCTCTGCTTGACATGTATGGGAAGTCTGTTCCATAGCATGGGCAGTCTCTGGGTTATGAACCTATCCCTCCAGCATGTTCTGTTAATTGTGGCAATGAGGTTGAGGTCTTTGGAGCATGTGGTGTGGAGGGATTGGGATTTCTTTAGATGTAGCATTGCTAACAGAGCTGGGTCAGACATGGCTTTGTAAGTCAAGCAGAGATCGCCTCTACGTAGGTGATATGTGGGGCATATCTGATAACACCGACACGCCAAAACACCGACAACGAAATAACCAACACGACAAAACCGAAAGTTCAAAAACACGAAACTTCACATGCCCGACAAACCACAATCCCGACAATCAACAAAACAAATACCTTTCCTGAAAAACACAAACAACACAAGCACACCTGCACCAAACCTTACATACACAACTATCTATGCACTAACCTTAACCCAAACCCTAAGCCTAAGGTCCGTCACTATCGCACACTTACCTTACCCACACCCTAACCCTAATGCACTTAATCAGCCCCTAACCCTTAAGTCTGTCACTATCGCACACTTACCTTACCTGCACCCTAACACTAACTCACTTAATCCGCCCCTAACCCTCAAGTCCGTCACTATTGCACACTTACCTTACCCGCACCCTAACCCTACCTCACGTAACCTGCCCCTAAACCTAAAGTCCATCACTATCGCACTCTTACCTGACCTGCACCCTACCCTAACATCCATCACTATCACACACTTACCTTACCCACACCCTGACCCTACCATCCGTCCCTATCGCACACTTACCTTAACATGTCGGTGTTCTCAGCGTCGGGATTGTCAACTTTCGGTCATCTCCATTGTCAGTCTTGCAGTGTTAGTGTTCTTGTTGTTGGCATTGTGGACTTTCGGCGTTTTCAGGTAGACCCTATATGAGACAGATAATAGTTGGAGTTTTTTGAGGCTGTCCATATAGGAAAAGTGTTTAAGGCCTAGGATCCTCTTTGTGAGGTACTTTGCGGCCTCTCCAGTTGTTGCAGGTGTCTAGTGAGGTACATGCCAAATGGGGCATTGTACTCGACGATTGGCCTAATGAGGGAAGAGTAGAGTGAGACAATGACCTCTTTATTCCTGTATGCAAAACCCTTAGTAATGAGATGTGCCACATAGAAGGACTTTCTGAACACAGTGGCAATGTGGTGATCAAAAGAGAGGTTGCTGTCAACCTGTGTTACCAGATCTCTTATAACGTCTTCTGTGTTCAGTGGACTACCATCAATGTGGTAATTAATGGGAACTGGGTTTTTCCCAAAGGGGATGACAACACATTTTTTGACACTGAGCTTAAGGCTATGGTTCTGACACCAGTCATTGGTCACAGTGAGGCCATTCTGTAGTATGTCAACATCACTTGGGGAATTAATAATAGCTCCCAACTTGCAATTGTCTGGGAACTTTGTCAGCCAGAGTCCCTTCATGTTGGCCTGGACTTCAGAGAAGTAGATACCAAACAGGAGAGGACCCAGGACCGAACCCTGTGGGACTCCACTTGTGACTAATCTGCAGTCTGACTTGGAGTCAGCTACTTTCACTCTGTGGGTTCTATCTGTGAGCCAGTTTGCAATCCACCTAGTGATATAGGGGTTGATGCCAAGCTTAGTGAGTTTTTCCATGATTCCTGAGTGGGGAATGGTATCAAAAGCCTTGGCCAGATCAAGGTAGGCTGTATGAACCACCTTGCCTTCATCCACAGCTCTGGTGACTGACTCAAAGAAGTCAACTAAGTTGAGCAGGCATGATCTACCCTTCACAAAACCAAACTGTGTGGGATCCAGACTTTGGAGATTCCCTGTATCCTTGTTTATTAGGTCCATGATGATGCATTCCGTAGCTTTGCATATCAGACTCATCAGGCTAATGGGGCAATAGTTCCCAGGGTCTGTAGTCTATCCTCCTTTGTGGAGAGGGATAAGTGTAGCAGTCCGCCATTCAGCAGGGACAAATCCTAAGGTGAGGCTGTGATTGAACAGAGCACACAGGTGAGGTGCCAGTTCACACTGTAGTTCATGTAGAACACAACCAGGCACATTGTCAGGTCCCATAAAAGCTGTATTCTTGGCCTTGGACAGTGCTGTTTTAACCTGTGCAGCAGTAATACTGTTTGCCTGGCAATCTACTGGTATTGTGATTGGTCCTTTGGGAGGTGAGGGGGGGTAAAGTTGGCACTGAATCTGTTGGCTCCGTATAGGAGGTATCATTGTGCAGTAGCTCAGAGCAAATCTGGGTATTGCCATGGAGATTATTTACATAACTATAGAAGGCCTTGTGATTGTCTTTACTATCTGCTGCAATTTTGTTTTCATACTTAACTTTAGAGGATTTGATGAGGGATCTCAACTTTTTCTTGAGGCAGATAAGGAAGTTTTTCCAGTCTTGGGACTTTACCTTATTCCACATCAGTTTCCTCCTTCTGTTGTAGAGTTTGTTTATGGCAGGGGACCACCTGATTGGCTTCCTTTTTTTGGAAGAGAATGTCTTGGTTCTATTGGGTATGGCGAGATCCATGCATTTGTGTACGTGTTCGTACAGTGCATTGGTGTATGATTCTGCAGTTACGCAACTATTCTCCATTTGTATAGGTGCCGTGAAGTTATCCACCTCTGTTTTTAGGATCCCAAAGTTAGTTTTAGAGATGTTTTTCATGGTGGTTACCTTTGCTGGGGAGGGTGGGGGGGGGGTGGAAGGGATGTGCATTTCCAAGGTGATTAGTTTGTGGTTGGATCTAACCAGGGAGGAGCTGACTGCTGGTGTAGAGCAACGGTTGCCCATGTTAATAATGACCAGGTCAAGGATGTTGCTACCTCTAGTGGGGTTAAGAACGAACTGGTCCAGGGCATTGGAATTAATGAACTCCAGGAAACATTGGGCAAGTGTATTGGTACATGAGTAGTTTATCCAGTTAATAGAGGGGGTAGTTGAAGTTGCCTAGCAAGAGAGTGTTAGGTTGGATCCTAATATTCTCCAGGGTGCTTAGAAATGTGGAGTGAGAATCTTGGGACATGGTTGAGGACCTATAGCAGACTACGATCTGAATTGCTGTCTTACCCAATGTTAGCTGCACCTGAAGTATCTCTGATGCGTTATGTTGGGCTACCAGTCTGGAGGAGTGCGCATCCTTTATGAATATGGATACACTGCCGCCTTTCGAGCTTTGGTCTAAGTTCTGGGGCCAAAAGGTGTGGAATGAGTTATAGCCTGGTAGTGCAGGAGTGTTTTCTGCTCCCTTGAACAAGGTATCTGTTACAGCACAAATGTTGATGTTCTCCATTTTAAGGAGTGCCTCGAGCGAGTGCATTTTGAGATTTAGACTTCTAGCATTGAGCAACATGACCCTCAGATTGTATTTGTTTCTAGCTGTTACAGTGGTAATTTGGTCTTTGGAATACCGCCTAAAAAAGGCACTATAGCGGTGGCAAGAGCCTTGGCCAGTATTCCGGAAGCCCAGGGGTGACAGATGCAGGCCATTTCTGGCAA
Source organism: Protopterus annectens (assembly GCF_019279795.1). NCBI lineage: Eukaryota > Metazoa > Chordata > Ceratodontiformes > Protopteridae > Protopterus > Protopterus annectens. The sequence goes on along the minus strand of NC_056729.1, from coordinate 1,354,183,835 downwards.
AGCATCGAGGTCTGTTAATCATGTCATCCCAGGCAGACAGATACTGGATCTCCTTAAATGACACCAGAAACAGCCAATTGTTGAAATCAGTCATTTTCTGCTTGTACTGTGGTATCATTCTGGGTGATGCTAGGATGCTGCTCAGGGCTAGGATCATACCCGCCTGGGCTACATAATCCAATAGCTCTTCCATGTCTCTTTTCATATAGTCTAGGGAGGTACGTCTCAGGTCATTCACACCCACATGTACAATGACAGAGTCATATTTGTACCTGTTGTTGAGTGACCTGAGTGCATGCGTTATGTGTCGGATCCTGGCATCTGTCAGGCAGCTGTCTGTTACTTTCTCCTTATTCAACCTAGTGAGTGGGAGATCAGTGGGCCTCACTATCGAGTCACCTATGAGACATATAACACACCCCTAAAAGTAGACGCAGTGGTGAGGGACATACGAGCAGAAATAGATAATAACCTACACTTTGACCACCAGGTAGCTAAGGTAGTAAGGAAATCCTTCTGTGTGCTTTTCTTTTAACTAAAAGCATGGCACCAAGGTCAAAGAAAGTCAGAGGGCTTTGTACTCAGCCCTCATCAGACACATAATTGAGTACGGTGCTCCCTTCTGCATGTACCTAACCAGGTACTTACACCAATTGGAGTGGCCCCGGGGTTTTCTCACTAAAAAAGTACAAAGTGTAAGATGCTTCTTATGTGAACCAACTAAAGGCCCTATACCTTTACTCCATCTCATTTCACTTATTGAAAGGTAGTATATGACTGACCTACAAGGTATTCTTTGATCCAGCCCTGATGAAAATGTTGCATATTTTCAAGAAAAAATATACAAAGGACATGAGCTCCATGGATCTGAACCTTATTTGTGACTCTAATAGAACTTGCTTGAGAGACAGATCCGTATCCCAAAGGCTATCTTGTCTATGGAATAAACTTCCTATCTTCATAAAACAAAGCCTGTCTCTCACTCTCTTCAAAAAGACTTTGGATACATGGATGGGGAACCATAAATTCACTCTTGGGGTATTTCACATGTCCCATATGGACAGAGGCAGTCTATAAAATGATTCAGGGCTTCTAAACTCAAAGACCCACAACCCTGATACTACCCCATCCCATATCTGGGGAATTAAGATATAATATTGTCATATCCAGGGTATTATTGGCTAGGCTTGTAAAGGTTCTTGTGCCATTAGCCTAGCAGTCCAGTTTGTTTGAACCTAAAAGCTTTCAGACCAGGTTTACTGTGTAATGAAAACAGTTACAGATAGTTTTCATGTTTGAAATGTAGATAATATGTCAATATGATGGTATTAACTTTCTTGTACACTAGTGCTCCTGTAAAATACTAGCATAAAATTTAATGTGACACCTGTAACATTTATGAGGAGTGTATTAGTTTGAAGGATGAATTGTGAAGTATTAAAATAAGGCGATACATATTTTATTTAATTCTTTATTCATTCATTAGCTATCTGCCTCCTTGGCCTCAGCTGTCAGCATTCACTGAAGCAGTTTGTTGATGATGTGAATGAGGTAGGATGTGAAATAGTATATAAATCAGAGATCTTGGTTCTATCTTGGCTTGCGCTCTCTACAGGTGATGGGGCGCAGACACCACAAATGGAAGATCTTGAGGCCTTGTTTGTGACTGACTGTAGAGGGATTGGGAGACTGACCAGTGGATGGGCGTAGATGTGGCATTACTGCAGGCATTGCCCTATTCTGTGGTAGTAAAGCTGGCCTGGGAACACTTAGACCCCTCCAGGATGAACTGCAAACTATTGCTGGGGATATGGACATCTAGCCTGCACTGTCAGATTGCTACGTCAACAATCCTTAGCAATACAGGTGGTTTAGAAAATATATGGATGGATAAATGAATGTTTTTTTTTCCTGCTTGTATCAAATCTTGATTGTTTTATGCTGATATTTTGATCACTGATACATCTGTTTGGTTTGACTTATTGTATGTTACTTATGGTGTTTTTCTGTTAATTTACTTAATTATATTTTCTGATTATGCACTTTTAAATTTTATGCATTCAACACCATGCCTGCTATAAACCCATGTGTAATATCTGAAGCAAGGCAGAATGTTTTAGATCACTCATAGAGTTCTTGATAAACAATAGCTAAGTAATAGTACAAAAATGGCTGCTTTCTGACTTCATGGTTTCAGATAAAAGCTGGTAATTTAATGGAACATGGATATTGTTTCAAATTAGCAAAAAAATTATTTTCATGACTATTTGACCCTGGGGCAAAATACAAAGAAAATGTACTTTCTCTATCTTACAATGAAATGTACAACTATTTCAGACAGCTGGTTGAAATAAATATTTGAAAATCATGCACAAGTTATAGTGAGTTTTAGCATACCATTCAATCTGTTAGCACAAGAAATCTAGACAAAGCCAAAAATAATGGAACAGATTTTAAATGTTGCTTTTACAAACTTAGGAAGTTGCTAGAATAACACATTTTGCATTAGTGTAGATTGCCTGAAGGACATGAAGCCTGAAACTTGAATGTGTGTCATTATTTACTAAATTCAATCCTTGATGGTTTGCCAGAAAATGACAAATTTTATGAGGAACAGACTAAAAATATGAAGAAAAATTGTGGACATTCTTTGAAAAATGGATAGCTGAGAGGTATGAATTACTGTATATGGCACACGGGAGGTCTATTTAAAGTCTGCTCTACCACTGCTTGATTTATAGCTTCTCTAGGAATAAACTTTCTGAGGACAATTAGGTATCCAGGTTGCTGATTTCCATGGGAAATCACTGTTGGTGTGGTTTCTAAGTGCGATTCCTTTATTTTAGAGATTCTCCCTTTTTCATAGCCATGGAGTTTGTATACATTAATTTGGTGGTGTCTCACAAGGGATATGTTGGGTGGGTGGATGGGGGTGGGGTTGTTTCATGCAGAAAAAAATGCTTATATTTAATTTTTTTATTGGGCAGATTACTCAAGCAATTGTGCCCAACAAGTTGGTTCCTTAAGGATATGTAACTCAGGAAATTACTGTGAAAGTCTATTAAAAGGCAGACATGTTCATCAGAATTAAGTCTTTTTTACATAAACAGTGTTAAGAATCTGGAAAGATTTTTTTTGTGAGAGAAATATAAAATAGTAAACTCAAGCAATTACTTGTCAAATGCTGTAGTATGCTCAATACCTAATGCCATAGTCACACGGCACTTTTAACTTTATGGTTTATTCACATTTACATTAGACTAGCTTAGCTTATGAGATGCACTAGGTAAAATAGAAATTTACTGCAGGCTATCAGCAGTTTTTTACATTTAATAGAATCTAATTTACTATGCTGACATTAAACAGCGCTGCTTCAGAAAAGACTCTGACCCGAAGACCACACTGTGCTGTGTTTTTGGGATTACTATCAAAATGTCACGTGAACTACACCATTCAGTCACACTGTTGAACTGTGTATGCAAAATCCATACTTCCGAATTGTCCAAATGCCAACAAAAAGTTGAATGACAACATTTCTGATTGCTCCACACCTAAAAACAACTGCTAACATGGGTCAAGAAGGGACGGAATTTAACGGTCTGGAATATTGGTGTTCGACGTTTTTGCATTTGGAGTTTGGACTTTGTGTACATGGATTTGGCGGTGTAACACTCAAAATTTAGATATTAAACCAGGCACGTGTATATATGTATAAATACAAGTAGAGGCAGACAGATAGATAGATAGATAGGTAAGGAGGGACAGAATGCTTTCCTTGATTGCACTTAAGGGAGAACAATACATTTATCTCAGTTGTGTTTCATAAACCTTTCTTTCAGGCTTCATGAGTGTGACTAGTAAATCTTGTACTGATAAGCTTTGTACTTCTTTCAAATGTTGTCAAATCCAGATGCATGAACCTGTATGCTGCAGTTCTAGTCATACAAATCTACAACTTTTTAATGCCTTATTTTTTATCTCCCCATTTCTGTGTCAGAGAAAAATGTAACACTAAATATAGAAGCAACTAAGAGTGGTACGCTAAATTTAGCAGACAGTTAGCTAAAACAAGTAGCTTGGTTTATTTATTTATTCACTAATTTATTCATATAATGAACCCTGAAAAGGCTGCTAGTCCCACCATCTTTGACATGATGACTCCTAATTAATTAAGTATTTCATCTGTAAGGGCTTGCAGAGATATGGAAATTTGTTTCTCTGTGCATTGTACAGGAGGGGAAGCAATTATTGTAAATTAAACATTCTGTAATTTAATGAGTAGGCCTGCATTGCCAAGAAGGGAATGCAGCAATAATTATAGCTTACTCATACAGTAGTATTCATACAAAATACTAGCATAAAATGTAGGCCAAAACTGTTTGATTTTATGATGTATAGCATACTGTGTCCAGGAAGAATTGTAAAATATTAAACAAGTATTTATTTCTTCATCTATTCATTAGTTTTTTTCACAGGATGCTAGATATCATTGTTGCAGGAAAGGTTTGTAGGTACAGGAAAGATAAATTGCTTGATCAAAGTTATGCAAAATACATCAGGGAGCTAATTAAAATATCCAGGTCTTAAGTATCTCAGAGCAACTAATAGCAGAACAGAAACAAAATGACCACAGCTGAGGAACGAAAATAGAACTCCAAATTTAATGAAACAAGGTAAATAGTAAGCGCTTTTGCGATCTCAAACTGATCACTTCTTCAGACTCTGTTACAAAACAGGTGAGGTCACCATATTTAAACCTAATTAAGACAAATCACAAGTAACAATAAAAATAGTCTGATTAACTTTTAAATTATACAATTCCTCCCCTAAAACGTGCACGCTGATTGGCCAGCCCAACCAGCGTGCCCATTGTAAATCCCTCAATATACTAACGGAAAAAGGTCCGGTCGCCCGGACTTTTTCCTTTAGTATAAAACACTGTCTCGCTATGTTAAAAGAGTTTAACATAGCGACACAGGTTTAAAAAAAGCAACGGAGATCTCCGTTGCTTTTTAAAAAACTCCTTTAACATAGCTTAAAAACAGCGGAGATCTTGCGATCTCCGTTGCTTTTTTTTAAAGCTGTCTCGCTATATTAAATGGGTTTAACATAGCGAGACAGCTTTACAATAAGCAACGGAGATCTCCATTGCTTATTTTAAAGCTGTCTCACTATGTTAAACCCATTTAACATAGCGAAACAGTAAAAAGCAACGGAGATCTTGCGTTCTCCGTTGCTTTTGCTCAACTCTGATGTACTGCGCAGGCGCGCAGTACATCAGAACTGCCGCAGAATACCAGACAGCTGCGGAAGGGCAGTAAAGAGGCATTATACAATGCCATTATTTAAGAAAAGTAATTATTTCTTTTCTTAAATAATGTCATTGTATAATAGCAATAACCCACTTCTGGGTGTGGGTAATGCTGGATTTACCCACGGTTGGCTTTGTTTGGTCCCGAGGGCGAAGGGTAAATCCAGCATTACCCACACCCAGGCGTGGGTTATTGCTATAGTAACACACTGAATTATCCATAGGAGAATGCTTTACGAAAAAACATTTGATAAAAACAATTAAAATATAATTTAATAATGAGTACATATGATGCCATAAACACATAGGTCTCTACTCCTAAAAATAATAATAAATAAATTCAGTGTTTAAGTGGTCTAGCATTCAGAAAAGGTTTAAGTGACACTGCACTGTTTAACCCAGGTCATTTTTCAGCTTGTAATAGTAAAATCTATTTCTATTCAGCTGTCTCCACTCTATTCTTCATGTCACCACCCCTAACATTTTCTTCTAAAACTTCTAATGCCATAAAACTAAAGGTATGTTGTGTACCTACTTCCTGCACATGTCTTGCCAGGGTATTGGTCTCTTTTATGTGTGCTATATCCCTTAGGTGCTCTAATATATGTTCCTTAAAACTTGTATTTGTCTTTCCTACATAGAATACATAGCAGTCTTTGCAAAAGCAAAAATAAACTAAGTGATGTGTCCTGCAATCAGCATAGAAATTCACCTCTATGTTAAAGTCTTGTGTTGGATGTCTATAGACAGAATTAGGATAGATATGGTTACATGCCATGCAGTTCCTGCAATGGAAAAGTCCCTTTCCACTGGGAGGTGATCTTGTTCCTGCTGAAACTTGGTTTATAGCATAGTTTTTAGTGACTTCTTATTCATAAAGGAATATTGTGGTCTACTATCTATCACACCATCTAGTTTATTTACAGATTTTAGTATGCCCCATTTTTTCTCAAAGATTCTGCAGAAAATTCCTATATTGCTTGAATAGGTGATTGGAAACCTAACCTTGCACTCCACATCATTCTGTTCAATACATGTATTACTTCTACTCTCAGAGAAAAAAGGTCTGCCTTTCAAATTATGTTCTGCATACATTTCATTGATATTACTATCTATATCTTTTTCACTGTAACCTCTTTCACTAAATTCTCTTTTCAACATGGATACTGCATTGTCTAAGCCCTCTTTGGTGTTATGTAAGCAACTAATTCTTATAAAATGTCCCTTAATGGCATTTTTATTGACATGCCTTGGATGCATGCTAGTTTGTGCAGGACATTATTCTTCCTACTTGCTTTCCTAAAAAAGACTGGTAGCTATATCGATTTGTGAGGTTCTCTGTAATCTAACGTCTAAAAAATCAATTACATCTTTTGATTACTGAAATGTAAATCTCAGGAATTCAGTGGTTGTATGTAGATAATCCATGAATTGTTCCAATCTATTAGGTGTGCCCCCCCACACACACACACACAAAAGGAAGGCATCATTGACAAAATGTACATACCATAAAGCATCATTTAAAAAATCATTCCCTTGTAACAAGTAAGTGGTTTCTCATGAAACAAGTGCTAGGTTGGCGTAGCTATTGGCACATGCCGGGCCCATGGTCACGCCAACCTTCTGCAGATAATAATGGTCATTAAACACAAAAACATTGTTATCCAAGATGATATCAAGCAAATTACAGATCAAATCAACCTTTCTGGGTGTGTATATCTGTTTGGTATTAAGTATTTCACGTACCCTCTCAATACCCCAGTCATTGGGTATCACCGTAAATAACGATGTAATGTCCATGGTAACAAATAAGAATTCCCTGTTGATCTCTGCCATTATCTTATACAAGGACTCTAAAAACATTTCGGTATTTCTAAGAATAGTATCACATGTTTCAAGAACGGGTGTAAGCATTTCTCAACATAGATCGAAATCACTTCTGTTGCCCACCCTCTACTAGAGACTATGGGTCTCATGGGTGGATGCGTCATGTTATTATGAACTTTTGGTAACCCATATGTAATGGGTACTATAGGGCTTTCCACTTGAAAATATTCAAAGAGCTCCTCAGTAATCTGTTGTGTAATAAGTAAATCGAAAATCAATACTGAGACTCTATCAATGATGCCCTTAACTTTAACACCATGAATAGGTAGATAAGTCATAGTGTCATTAAGATGTATTGCCATTTGTTCTATATTGAAAATCCTGTCCATAACAACAATGCCTTCCCCCTTATCTGCTGGTCTAATCTCTAAACTGGATAGCATTTTTAGTTGTGTCAAAGCTTCTACTTCAGCTTTATCTAAATTGTGATAGAAGACAGAACTATTTTTTAAGAATTCTTCCCTTATTTCGCATGTCTTTCATTGTAGTTCTATGTGCTGGGATAAAAGATCCACTACCACTGAAATAACCACATTAGTTCCTTTTTCTTCGCCTCGGGATGAGGTACGTAAGGTTCCTGTATGTTGTGACGTTAAATCGATTGGATCAGCACGTTCAGCTTCTTCGTTGTCTGTTAAAGAGATAGCATCTATTTTATTTGCTGAATCTGTTGGTTTAGATACATAACTGTTCTCTCTCTCTTGTTTTCAGAAGAGAAACACTTTAGCCAGGCAAAGACTTCCTTGTGTTGGAAGTCATTAAGATCCCTTTGTAATTTTTTGGTTTTAGTGTTTTGTAGTTTTTTCTCGTATCATTGAATATTGTCACACAAATCATCCAATTTAGTCTTGATGATTTCAGAAGGAAACCTATTATATATGGTGTGCTGCAGTCTCTCTATTTCTTCAGTTAATTACTTTTCTTGTGGCAAGAAAACCCAATTAGAAGACGCATATAGTCATAGCTCAGTTGTAAATTGAGTTGTTGCCATTTTTGTAGTAGTTCAGGGTATAAATCACCATAAGTTGGCATGGTTAATACTCTAAGTCCCCTGGGTACAATTTTATACTTCAGTGATGCCTCGAGGTGAAATCTTTGCCATTGCAACCTCTTGAATTTGTAGAGTTTATTTTCTAAGTCTCTGTAATTCTCTATAAAGTCAAGGTACACAGTATGATCTGTTGCTTCCTTACTTGTAGTGGGAAATACAGGATGCTGCATCAAAGGATTGGATTCCACATTCAACAGGCAGTTAAAGCGTCCAAGGTGATGTCTCTTGGAAGCATTATTAGCAAGATTAAGTCCAAATTCTATACTGTCTCCTTCAGCCATGTCCCAGTCTAGGAAAACATACAATAAAATTGAAGAGTGAAAAATGTCCTAGAGCTGGATTAACACTCAGTATTCACCTCAGAGCAACTAATAGCAGAACAGAAACAAAATGACCACAGCTGAGGAACGAAAATAGAACTCCAAATTTAATGAAACAAGGTAAAAAGTAAGCACTTTCGCGATCTCACACTGATCGCTTCTTCAGATAATATATCTGATAATATATATTCAGATAGCTACAGATAATAAAGATTCTGCAGAAAATTCCTATATTGCTTGAATAGGTGAATGTTTTTTCATAAAGCATTATCCTATGGAGAATTCAGTGTGTTACTTTAAAAGTTAATCCGACTATTTTTATTGTTACTTGTGATTGGTCTTAATTAGGTTTAAATATGGTGACCTCACCTGTTTTGTAACAGAGTCTGAAGAAGCGATTAGTGTGAGATTGCGAAAGCGCTTACAATTTACCTTGTTTCATTAAATTTGGAGTTCTATTTTCGTTCCTCAGCTGTGATCATTTTCTTTCTGTTCTGCTATTAGTTGCTCTGAGATAAATACTGAGTGTTAATCCAGCTCTAGGACATTTTTCACTCTTCTTAAGTATCTCAACCTGCAAACATAGTTACATATACTGCCAAGGCTCTCAATATTTTATACTTCAGCAAAATGTGCATTAGATAAATTTACACACACACACACACACACACACACACACACACACACACACACACACACACACACACACACACACACACACATACGTGCATATATATATACATATAAGCAGTATATATAAGTAAGAAATATATATTGTGACAGTATTGAAGTACAGGGAATGACCATCAAGTCCTACTTTGTTGAAATTGGCAGCAGTACTTTCTTTTCCCCCAAAATTTTGCAATTTTGCCAGAGAAATGAAATGTATATTATGTTAGTGTGTGTGTGTGTGTGTGTGTGTGTGTGTGTGTGTGTGTGTGTGTGTGTGTATATATATATATATATATATATATATATATATATATGTATATATAGATTCACTTTATATCCTCAAAATACTGAAATATTGAAATTCAGTATTTTGAAGCTATAAAGTCGAATTTTTGAAACCACAAAAACTCAGAACCATTAAATTCAAAATCTTGTACACTGGAGATTTAGAATTTTAAGCTTCTACTGCACACACACACACACACACACACACACACACACACACACACACACACACACACACACACACACACACACACACACACCATCCTCCCCCCATACACTAACACAAACTCTGTACTACATAAAAACAGGGGGGTAAACCCCCCTGCACCCCCATGTGGGGGCTGTGCCCCCACCCCCCTACTTAAATATTCTCACTCCGAGTACACACTACACACATACACACACAAAACAACACCACACAAGCTACATTATCCTCGCACACGCACACACATCACAGCAACAAAACACTCTGACACACCACAGCCCCTACCCAAAACCCTTAGCGCACACACACACACACACACACACACACACACACACACACACACACACACACACACACACGCGCACACACACACACTTACCTGAATTCATAACCACAGTGAAACCTCAGTAGAATTGTGAAATTCAAAACTGCCGGTATTCGAGGTTTTGAAATTCGTGCTTCTGAGTTTTCGCTGTTCTCAGGATTCCACTTTGTGGGCTCGAAATACTGAATTTTGATATTTCAGTATTTCGAGCTTCTAAAGTGAATCCATATATATATATAGATATATATATATATATATATATATATATATATATATATATATATATATAGGTTTACTATCAAATTTTCGAACCGCACTCCGTCGACTGTACTATCGTCGAACACGGAAGTTCAAAAACAGTAATGTCGAAGTCAAAAAAAACAATCTAGGAATGGGTTTTAACATGGGTCGAGGTAGGTGTTCAGTATTATTCAGAACTACAAACATCTCACCTATCTCGACCCATGTTAAAACCCATTCCTAGATTTTTTTTTTACTTCGACATTCCCGTTTTCGAACTTCCGTGTTCGACGATAGTACAGTCGACTGTGTGCGGTTCGAAATTTTGATAGTAAACCATATCTATAGGTGTGTGTGTGGGTCTACTTTACATAATCAAACATCCAGATGTTCGACTTTCATGTGGCCGAGACCATATGATCGAACATTTGAATGTTCGACAATGTGAAAAAAAAAGTACCCACCACTATTTAAATATACCAACTCCGAGATCGCACTACATTGCGGTAGAGGGAAATCTTCCATTCCGCTCTCTATGGAGATCCCCATTCAGGTTCATAGCTGTGTACTAGGCTACTGGCCTTGGGGCTTTTACAAGCCTAGCCATAGGATTACCTTGGCATAGTGACACCCATCCTTAATTCCCAGTGCCTCTGTCGAGTAGAGCCACTGTAGTTATCCCCAAGGTGAATTTTCTGTTTCCCATCCACTCCTCAAGATTTCTCTTGAAGAAGGTCAGCGAGGTGCTCTGCTTGACATCTATGGGAAGTCTGTTCCATAGCATGGGCAGTCTCTGGGTTATGAACCTGTCCATCCAGCATGTACTGTTAATTGTGGTAATGAGGTTGAGGTCTCTGGAGCATGTGGTGTGGAGGGATTGGACTTTCTTTAGATGTAGCATTTCTAATAGAGCTGGGTCAGACATAGCTTTGTAAGTCAAGCAGAGATAGCCTCTAAGTAGATGATATGAGACTGAGAGTAGTTGGAGTTTTTTGAGTCTGTCCATATAGGGCAAGTGTTTAAGGCCTAGGATCCTCTTTGTGAGGTACTTTTGCAGCCTCTCCAGTTGTTGCAGGTGTCTAGTGAGGTACATGCCAAATAGGCATTGTACTCGATGACCGGCCTAATGAGGGAAGAGTAGAGGAAGACAATGACCTCTTTCTTCCTGGATGCAAAACCCTTAGTAATGAGATGTGCCGCATAGAAGGACTTTCTGACTACAGTGGCAATGTGGGGATCAAAAGAGAGGTTGCTGTCAACCTGTGTTCCTAGATCTCTTATAACACCTTCTGTGTTCAGTGGATTACCATCAATATGGTAATTCATGGCAACCGTGTTTTTCCGAAAGGGGATGACGACACATTTTTTGGCATTGAGCTTAAGGCCGTGGTTCTGACACAAGTCGTTGGTCTCAGTGAGGCCATTCTTTAGGATGTCGACATCACTTGGGGAATTAATAATAGCTCCCAACTTGCAATCGACTGCAAACTTTGTCAGCTAGAGTCCCTTCATGTTGGCCTGAACTTCAGAGAAGTAGATGCCAAACACGAGAGGACCAAGGACCGAACCCTGTGGGACTTTACTCATGACTAGACGGCAGTCTGACTTGGAGTCAGGTACTTTCATACTGTGGGTTGTATCTGTAAACCAGTTTTCAACCCACCTAGTGATATAGGGGTTGATGTGTAGCTTAGTGAGTTTTTCTGTGATCCCTGAGTGGGGAATGGTATCAAAAGCCTTGGCCAGATCAAGGTAGGCTGTATGAACCACCTTGCCTTCATCCACAACTCTGGTGAATGACTCAAAGAAGTCAACCAAGTTGAGCAGGCATGATCTACCCTTCAGAAAAACAAACTGTGTGGGATCTAGACTCTGGAGATTCCCTATATTCTTGTTTATTAGGTCCGTGATGATGTGTTCCATAGCTTTGCATATCAGGCTCGTCAGGCTAATGGGGCATTAGTTCCCAGGGTCTGTAGTCGCTCCTCCTTTGTAGAGAGGGATGACTGTAGCAGTGCACCATTCAGTAGGGACAAAGCCTGAGGTGAGGCTCTGCTTGAACAGGGCACACAGATGAGGTGCCAGTTTACTCTGTAGTTCATGTAGAACACAGCCAGGGATATTGTCAGGTCCCATAGAAGCTGTATTCCTGGCCTTGGACAGTGCTGTTGTAACCTGTGCAGTAGTAATACTGGGTGCCTGGCAATCTACTGGTATTCTGGTTGGTCCTTTGGGTGGAAGAGAGAGGGGTAATGTAAGCACTGAATCTGTCAGCCAGTATACTGGCAATATCTGTTGGCTCGGTATAGGAAGTACCATTGTGCAGTAGCTTAGAGCAAATCTGGGTAGTGCCATGGATATTCTTTACATAACTGTAGAAGGTCTTGTGGTTGTCTTTACTATCTGCTGCAATTCTGTTTTCATAGCTAGCTTTAGAGGATTTAATGAGGGTTCTCAACTTTTTGTTGAGGCTGATAAGGGAGTTTTTCCAGTTTTGGGACTTCACCTTATTCCGCATCAGTTTCCTCCTTCTGTTGTATTTATTTATTTATTTTTATTTTACTTATTTTACATTTGTTGACCGGGCTAGTCTAGCTGGACATATTTCCATTTTCAGTAGAGGCCCGAGGAGAAAAGCTCCACAGAAGTTAAAAATGTATACATACATAAAAATCAAACATAGATGATAAGCCATTTAGGAAAAGGTTAGTAAAAACAGGTAAAATTCCAAAAATCTTCAAATAAGTTAGTCTAAAATTAAATACTTAGTACCACACACAGAGAAATTCCATACAACATCATACAGGAAATTAAACATACTTAGAGATCAGGATGCAAAGATAATAAGTAAAGAAAGTGGAACAAAAGGAGTGGGGTAGGGAGAAAAGGGCAAGGGGTGGAGAAAGTAGGTTAAGAAAGTTAGCAGGGAAAGAAGCAGGGTGGGGATGAAAAGGGAGAAGAGAAAAGATAAGAGGAGAAAAGAGTAATAGAAGAGTAAGAGATGGTTTGAGATAAGAAGTAGTAGTGCAAGGGTAATCAGGTTTACTACAAGGTTAATCAGGTTTACTACAGGAACAAAGCCAGTGGTTTTGGAGGTGTCGTTTAATGTTTTGTTTGAAAAGAGGCAGAGAAGAAATCATTGTTATGCTAGTAGGTAACAAATTCCATTTAGTACCAACAGAATTGGTGAAGAGGGAGTTACCAGCAGTATTATTAGATTTTATAGAAGTAGTCAATAGTTTACTTGAAGAGCGGAGAGAGTTAAGATTGCTATAAGGGATTATGAGTTGGGAGAGTACAGGAGTGTTATTTGGTTGGTACAGTATTTTATGGGCCAGAATGAGTTGATGGATAGTAAGATAGTTTTGAATTTCAAACCAGCCTAGTTGTTTCAAGTTAAGACAATGATGGGTTCTATAGGGGTTACCAGTAGCGAAGCGAAACAATACTATTGTAGCAGCTGGCTAATTTGTTAAGGTTGTTTTTCTTGAGGTTTGTAAAGATGGGTGAGGCATAAAGAAGAGTAGACATAAGATGGGAACGAGCAATCTTAGTTCTAGTAGCTGGTGTAAGAAATGGTCTAATTCGATACAAAGATCCTATTTTTCTGTTGACTAGTTTTATGGAATTGTTAATGTGTTGGTCAAAGAGAGATTATTATCAATGGTAATACCTAACAGTTTAGTTGTAGTGTCAGGTGAGATGACAGTAGCACTGTTAGAGGAGATATTAAAGTTTAAGGGTGAGGACCTGGAAGTGGGGGTAAAGAGAAGAAGTTTAGTTTTTTTGGCATTTAGTAAGAGGAGGCGACTGGAGAACCATGTTTCTACAGTATTAAAGACATTTTGGTGCGTGAGATTAGTTCTGAAGTAGAAGATGCTGAGCAGATGAGTGTAGAATCATCAGCATATTGAATACATGTAGCTTGAGGGATTGTTGTTTGCAGATCATTAATGAAGAGGGAAAAAAGAAGTGGGCCAAGGATAGAGCCTTGAGGAACTCCAATGGAAACAGGCAAGTAAGAGGAAATATGGTTATCCCATAGAACTGCCTGTTTTCTATTTGTGAGATAGAAATTGAACCATGTAATGGCTGAGGTATCGAAAGAGTGATTCAAGAGTCTTAAGTAATAAAGTGTGGTTCACCATATCAAATGCTTTAGAGAGGTCAATGAAGAGGGCAGAAGAGAGTAAGTTGTTATTACGGTTCTGATTAATGGTATCTACAAAGGAGAGCAAGGCAGTAGTAGTACTGTGATATGGCCTAAAACCATGTTGACAGTCTGCTATAATATTGTGGAGAGACAGATATTGTACAAGTTGATGATGAATACATTTTTCTAGAATTTTTGCCAAGGGTGAGAGGAGAGCAATTGGTCTATAATTTGAATAGTCATTGGAATTTCCACCTTTATGAAGTGGGATGATATGAGATGCTTTCCAGATATCAGGGATGATTTCTTCTTTGATGGTCCTATTTATGAGAATAGATATAGGATATGCGATAACTTTGGCAGCCTTTTGTAGAAATAGTGAAGGGAGCTTGTCAGCAGAGGGGTGCAAGGTTTTAGTTTAAGAAGGAGTCTATAAATGAACGTTGTAGAGATAGGTTGTAGTGAGAATTTAGAGGAGGTGTTAGTTATGTTGCTTGGTAGGCAGAAGTTGTTAGCATTTAGCTGTTTAGCTAGAGCTTGTATAGTATCAGTGAAGAAAGAGTTAAAAGCATCTGCAGTTTGTTGGGGGGAAACAGGGTCAGCATTGATTGGGGAAGGTGTTTTAGAGGTTCCTGGGGAGAGGAGCTTATTGACTGAGGACCAAAAGAGTTTAGAATTATTTAGGTGTTTTTGCTGTAGTTCAAGGTAGAATTTCTTTTTGTCAGCTATTACTGCCTTTTTAGTTAAATTTCTAAGCTGACGGAAGTGTAGAAGGTCAGGGTTGTTTCTGTGGGATCTCCATGAGGCCCAGACTTTATTTCTAGTAAGAATAAGTTTTTTTGTTTCAAGGGAGAGCCAGGGGGCTGAATTGGATTTAATTCTAATGCTACGTTCAGGAGCATATTTATCAAGAATAGATAAAAAAGTTGTATTAAAGTGGATAACTGCATTTTCAAGAGGAAGTATTTTTAAGGCATTCCAGTTACATGAACCAAGTTCTGTCTGAAATAGGTCAGGATTAAAATTTTTGATGGAGCGTACTTTCCTTGTAATATGGGGTATAGTACAATCAGTCTTTTCCCTAGTTATGAAGGTTAAAGAGTGATCACTAACATCATCAGGCAGGGTTCCTGTTTTATAGTTGTGTTCAACTCTGTTTATAAGTATCCAGTCTAGGATGCTTTCTCTATTACTATGTTTATTATGCCTGGTTGTACAGGTTATAGTTTGGGTAAAGCTATGTAGGTTGATATGAGATGAAGGGTTTTCAGCATTTATGCTATTCCAGTCTATGTTAAGGTCGCCTAGTATAATAGTTTCTTGTGGATAGGTAGCTGATACCCAACTGAGATAATTCTCAAGGATAGGTATGTTGTTACCAGGAGGCAGGTACATGCAGATGATATAAAGGATTTTTTGGAATTTAATTGAAGTTTAGCTATGATTGCTTCTATTTTGTTGTCTTGAGTTGGAGAGTTTGGAAGGGTAGTGATATTTAGATGATTTTTATAAAGGATGGCAACACCACCACCTTTACGGTTGGAGCGGTCGAGTCTTACTATACTATAGCCCTGGGGAATAATTTCAGTATCTTTGGTAGTAGGTTTTAACCAGGTTTCTGAGAGGCAGAGAATATCAAATGATTGAGTATGTAGGAGGGCATGCAGGTGTGGTATTTTATTGTTTATACTTTGGATATTAAGATGGCCTATTAAGAAGGTGTTATTAGGTTTAGGTGTAGACACTAGGGGAGAAGGGGAAGTAGGACCAGGGTTAGGGTGGATATCTCCATCTAGGAGGGAAGGATTAGTAGGTTTGTTAAAGAGGTTAATCATTAGAAGGGTTTGAATTTTAGTTTTGTTCTCAGAATGCACTGCATAGTTGAGGTGTGAGAGTCTATGGAATTTAGGTAAATGATAATTAGGGGTAGAAGAAATATTTGGGAATGGTCTAAGTGGAAGGAGAAATCTTGCTGTGTGTTTGCTAGGGTGGTAGTGTTGTACATAAAGTGGTTTTTCAAAGTAGGACAGGAGGTACATTGAGCATAGGGTGGAAAGAAGTAGAAGTGAGATTAAGAGCTGGGTAGTTTGGTAGGAAGCCATTGTAAGAGGAATAGGAGTATAATAGACAGAATATGAGAAAGTATGAGTTGAGATAGTAGAGAGGGTTGTATTTCTGAAAGGTTAGAATTAGAACCAGGAGAAATAAAGAGGGGATAGGAATAACACAGAAAAGGGAGTTAGATAAGGGGAGGTTAAGATAAAAGGAAATAATAACACAGAAAGAGGAGTTAGATAAGGTGAGATTGAGGTGGGCTGGAGAAGTGAAAGGAAGTAGGAAAGGAGAAGTAAAGAGATGAGTGGGAGTGGAGTGGGAGTGGAGAGAGGGTATTGTATAGTTTTTTTATGGCAGAGGACCACCAGATTGACTTCCATGTTTTGGAGGAGTGCATATATATGTTCTCGGTCTCAGCCATATGAAAGTTGAGCTTTTAAAAGTGAAGGGTTCTATACATACATACACACACACACACACACACACACACACACACACACACACACACGCACGCACGCACGCACACACACACACACACACACACACACACACACACACACACACACACAAACACACACACACACACGAGCCTCACCTACA